>NW_024748597.1:0-15275 GCF_018991925.1 Homarus americanus
AAGCTGTAGACTTCTCGGTGGAGGCATGGGATCAGCTGTCTATAGCTACGATTCGTCATGCATGGAGGCATGTGTTGCATGGCATACCAGGTGAGAGGCGGAGTCAACCTGTGACTGGTGAGGTTCAGTCTGTGACAGTGGCATTGGACCTTGCAAGAGAAGCTGCGCACAGTATTACAGCTGAAGGGTTCTCCGAGAGCACCAACGAAGACATCCTGGAGGTGATCAGAGATCCTGAAATGACTGCCGACGAGATGTTGGAAGATGATAACGTTAGTGAAGAGGAAGGTGGTGCGTCAATCCCAGAAGAACACAAATTAACGCATAGTAATATTAAGGGTGCCATCGAGTGTGCAGAAAAATTACAGCTCTTCCTTTCCAACGACCATGACGATGACCGCTATGAAGTTTTCCATACCCGGCTGGTGCAGGCTATGGAGCCGTACATCAAGGTGTATCAAGACAACATCAACACTAGCCGTCAAAAAAGCATTACCGAGTTCTTTGCCCGCAAACCCACCACAGCCAGCCAGAGCCAGTGATAGTTACAGTGAAGGTGAAGGTGAGTTTGAGGGATTTGTCAGGGAGGCCCTGACAACTATAACGGATAGTGATGGTGATTCACCTGGTGATGGTGATTCACCTGAGGGCCAGTAATCTGCCCTCTGCCTCGGAACCAGCCTCCATCCCCGTACGCCGACCCATCTCTTCTACTAACGTAAGTGTTCAACCTAACTTTTAGTTTTCCTAACCTAACCTTTATTTTTCTTAACTTAACCTTTATTTTTCCTAACCTAACCTCTTCTATATTACTTGTATGTGCATACCATCATAAAGTTAAGATAAAATTTTTACTACAGCATAGTTGTGTGTTGTCAAAAAGTGGAGTTTGGGGGTCGGGCCAGTCTCTATTGGAATTAATCCCATTAATCCCATATGTCCTGTTGTTCACTTTACGCGGATTTCACTCTTCATGTACCTCAGGGTTCACTGACCGCGGTATATATATATATATATATATATATATATATATATATATATAATATCACACAGTGGCCTCACGAGTTTCTGTTAACGAGATTTCGGTTAATCTAGTTACTCATAAGATTCTAACTTCGGTTAACGAGCAATCCCTCGATTAACGAGTTTCTTACGGGCCAACCTGAACATGATTTCGCTTGCATTTGGCGGTCCACCAGCTGTAGTATTAGTCCGCCAATACAGTAATCGGTTCTAGGGCTTAAATTCCTTACCATTTTAGCAAGTATCAAGAAGTTTATACTTTCAATAATTTTAAAAGTTTAATATTAAATTTTTTACTCATTTTAACAATTATTGAACATAATTGAAGGTTATGAAACTAGTTTTATGCGTGCCATCCAGCTCTCCAAATGACAAATTCATACAGGCGTCAGTCTTTGTTTTTTCAGTGGAAAATGATCTGCTTGAATTCTCTTCAACTAAACGCTTTTTTTCTGTGTTTCCAAGCAAATTATTGGTCATTTTGAAATATATTTTACATATTGACAATATATAATGCAGTGCAGTGTTGATTTAAAGAAAATAATCTTGAATTGCACCAAGAGAACTAAAATTTTATGGGTGAAATGGCACCATGGGGTGACTTCTCTTCCACCCCAATGCCTTCTCTTCTCCCTTCTCCTCCAACCCCATTCTAATTCCCATCATCATCATCATCCAGGAGCCTTCTACATACACACCTCAAAGTAAGCGTACTTTTCTACCTTTTTTGTTGAATTTAGGCAATTTTCGGTGAGCTGGAACCAATTACCCAAAACCCATTAAAACAATGGTTTCGGTTAACGAGTTTTTCGGTTAACGAGCATATATATATACATACATACATACATACATACATACATACATACATACATACATACATATACAGTATTACCCTGCTTTACGAGGTTTCACTTAATGCGATTTCTCATATATGCGGTATACGCGGTGCCTCGCCAGAACCGAACTTTCACTTAACGCGGTTCATTTACCCATATACAGTAAAAGTCCAAAAATCCGGATGCCAGAAATCCGGACCACCCGAGAATCCGGACTTTTCGAAAACGTTTTTTTTTTTAGCGGGCTTTTGTGTGTATGTGCGCATGCGTGAGCGCCACAGCTGCACAGCGACAACAAGCAACCACGTGGTCGCCACTTTAAAACGAGCACTCAAACTGTGACAACATACCGTATATACTCGTCTAAAACCCCCTCCCCCTCGTTTATAGTCGACCCTGATTTTTTTACCAAGAAATCGTTAATTTATGATATTCCTCATTTATAGTTCGACCCATGTTTTTTAGGGTAATGGAACAACAAAACCTCCAGTAAACATGCTCTACGTCCTATAAACTGAGGCTCGCCGTGCCTGAAACACGAGTGCCAAAGGCAAATTGTTTATCATTTACTATTACGACACTTTACACTGAAACGCGAGTAGTTTCAACAAAACTATTGTATATTTCCATTCAAGTATTTATTCAAGTCAATTAGGAGGCAATATTATTGTAATACAACAGTTTTTTAACTAAACCATTCGAAAAGCGATTATGGTAACATCTTTTGAACGAAAGAAAGCGAAAGTCATTGTTTTCGTCACGATTTTATCCCACTTTCCACTGTAATACGTACGTAATTTCAGCAAAAATATTACATTTCCGTGAATGTGTTATATCAAGCACAGTATGAATAGAATATCATTGTAATATAACAGAATTTTAACCGAAAACTATTAAAAAAACGAGTAACATCTCAAGAACATCGGAAGCTTAGGTAAAGTCTTTTGTTTTCATCGTGTATTTAATCCTATTTTACATTGAAATACATCACCTTTCAGCAAAACTACTATTTATTTCCGAGAATATATTCATTCAGGCGCAGTTTAGGTAAAATATACGTGTGATGTAATAGTTTTTTAACTGAAAACGATTCGAAAAACACGTACCCTCTAGCCCTATTCAAGGAGAGGACTGGGAGAAGCTGTTTGGTGCTGCAGACAATGACAAGGAAAATGATTTCTATGGATTTTAATGAAAATATTCAGGAATATGGTATCATAGTATTTATTCAAGTCAATTAGGATAGAATATTATTGTAATACAACAGCTTTTTAACTGATATCCATTCGAAAAGCGATTACGGTAACATCTTTTGAACGAAAGAAAGCGAAAGTCATTGTTTTCGTCACGATTTTATCACACTTTCCACTGTAATACGTACGTCATTTCAGCTAAAATATTACATTTCCGTGAATGCATTACATCAAGCACAGTATGAATAGAATACCATTGAAATATAATAATATTTTGAGTCCTACTCTTTCCATTTACAGAGTACTGTACAAGCCCATAATAATGGCTCCTAAAGTAGATAAACTTCGTTGTGTGAAGAGAAAGAAGAACACGTTGAAATTGAGTGACAAACTTGAAATAATTAAGAAACTAGAACGTGGTGTGAGCAATACTGTTCTAATGGAAACATACGACATTGGAAAGTCTACAATTTATGATATAAAAAAGGCAAAGAATAAAATTCTAGAATTCACAGCTTTTTCATTAAAACTGCTCGTTTTGATAAATGAAGCATGCTATATTTGCTAATGAATAAACTATCAAAATGTACCTGTTCATCTCTTCTTTATTCCTCCTTAAATTTGAATTTTAAAAGTACTGCCTGAGAATCCGAAAAATCCGAAAATCCGGACCGACCCAATCCCCAAGCAGTCCGGATTTTTGGACTTCTAATGTACTGTATATATATATATATACACACACACACAGTGGTCCCTCGGTTAACGAACATAATTCGTTCCACAGCGTTGTTCGTTAACCGAAAATTTCGTGAACCGAATCCATTATTTCAATGGGATATTGGGTAATTGGTTCCAGCTCACAGAAAAATACATACAAAGTAAAGCCAAAAATGCATAAAGTCAGAAACACCTAAAATTCCCTTAAATCACTATGTATATATATATATATATATATATATATATATATATATATATATATATATATATATATATATATATATATATATATATATATATATATATATATATATATATATATATATATATCTGACAATGTGTTTAGAGCAAATGGGAAGTTCTACAAGCAAATATTTGGCATGAGCATGGGTAATTGTCTTTCTGCTCCTCTAGCCTGTATTTATATGGAGTTTTTTGAGTCTAGATTACTACCCATATAGTGGACTTTATTCCTCCATGGTATAGATATGTAGATGATGTTCTTTGTCTTTGGCCTAAAAACAGTGACCCATTGGAATTTTTAGACAAGCTTAATAATATTGTCCCTAGTATCACATTCAAAATTGAAAGAGAACTAAATGAATCCCTTCCATTTCTTGATATGCTTATCATGAGAAATGGCCAAAACTATAAATTTAAGGTATATAGAAAGCCCACACAGGTAGACAGTTTCATTCACTTTTTATCCAATCACCTTGAGTCTACCAAAATGTCAGTTTTTTCTGCTATGTTCCTAAGATGTCTGCGTATTTGTGACTCTGAATTTATTGACGATGAATTGAAACACATTCGTTCTATTGCACAGAAACTTGGGTACCCTTCTGTGTTTGTTGATCGTTGTTTTAAAAGGGCTAAAAAAATCCTTTCATTCCTCTCAAACCAGATAAGTTCCTACACTTAAGAATATTTTGACTCTGCCCTATCGTAATGAATTTGTCCCGTTAGTTCGGTCCCTCAAGCTTCTAAATGTTAATGTTGTTTTCAAGTATGACTCAACCATTACCAATATGTTAATAAGGAATAGCCCAAGTTTGAATGTAAATGGAAGTGTTTATTGTATTCCATGTAGCAAATGTAATTGTAATTATGTAGGTCAGACAGGAAAAACACTGCAGCTCAGAATCAAACAACATAAGAATAATATCAGAACAGCATCTGAAAGCAGTGCCTTGTTCGTTCATGTTAGGAATAATAATCACCCCATTGCTTGGGAAAAAAGCTTAGAAGTATTTAAATCATCTTGTGTCACAGAAAGACTTCTGGTTGAAGCTAGTTTGATTAATGAATTAAAATCAATAAACCTTAGTGATGGTCAGTTCAAAACTGATAATATGTTACATAAATTTATTTGTCAGTGGCCCAAGGTTAAAAATGCTTTGAAAACCTTTGATCTAGATGTAGGATAGTTATTTTGTGGGTCCTTTTTTCTGACCTGACCTGGTTAGTCACGTCACCACCCTTCTCTTAAGCTCCTCTACGTGTGTGTTGGTGTGTGGATTAGTGGATGTCATCATTATGACCTGACCTCCTGTTTTTAAGGTCACCCTGTATATTTAAGCCTCTCTCTGTCCATGTAATCCAGTTGCCTCTGAAGATGTCTTGAATAAAGACGAAAGCTAAGGTACTCCGTTGTTTCCATTTTCCCGTGTGATTTTATCAAGATTTATCTTATCCACGCTTTCATTGTGGGATGATATATATATATATATATATGTATGTATATATATATATATATATATATATATATATATATATATATATATATATATATATGTATATATATATATATATATATATATATATATATATATATATATATATATATATATATATATATATATATATATATATATATATATATATATATATATATATATATATATATATATATATATATATATATATATATATATATATATATATATATATATATATATATATATATATATATATATATATATATATATATATATATATATACACACACACACACACACAGTCTGCGCGGAATGTGAGACCGTGTGCTGAGAAAATATTGATATTTATGATTATGTTATATAAATAAAGTCAAGTAACACTTACTACTTCAATTAATACTTTGTAGTGTTTCCTCTGCACTTCAGACAGTCTTTTAGCCTTACAGGAACACGTCAGCAAGGTTTTGCAAGAGGTCAGGTGGCAAGTTAGTCCAGGTATCCTTGATGGCTGCCTCTCGCTTCGGGATTGATGATGTGTCAGCGTCGCTCAGACGACGCTTAACAATGGACCAAAAGTTTTCTATTGGGTTAAGATCTGGGCTACTGCCAGGCCAGTCATTAAAGAAAGGTACCTCACAGTCTTTGAGCCACTGTATGACACATTTAGCAGTGTGGCATGGGGCACCGTCCTACATGAAAAGGCTTGCCTTAGCTTTATCAAATGATTCAGGTAAGAAATCACTGAGCAGTTCAAGATAGTTGTACTGATTCATCATCTGGTTCTTAGGGAGGATTACTAGTTCACCAACACCATAATACGTAAAGGAAGCCCAAACCATAAGCGAGGCAGGGTGCGTAACAGTCTTTACAGTGTACTGTGGGAGGTGTGTGTAGTGGACGTCTCCCCTACAACTGCGTATCCGCATTCCAGTGCGACAGTATCCTAGCAACCAAACGAGCGGCCCAGGGGGAGGCGTCACCAGATGCCACAGTATCCTAGCAACCAGCCACCTGCTACGTCTTCCCTAGCAACGGAGTCGAGAAACCGGTGAGTTCCCACGGATTTACTTCCGGCTGCTGTGTACATAAGCTCTGTCTCTCCATTGAGATTCATTCTGGCCTCGGTTCCTGAACACGCAACACCTCCTCCTCCGCCGCTGCCTGGCGGCCCTCACTTCTCCTCCGCCTGCCTGGCGGTCCTCGCTCCCGCCGGCGAGCATGGCGACCCACCAGCTGTCCTTCTCTGAGCGTCCTCACCAACCAGCTCTCTTATTCTACTCTACGTTCCTGAACACGCAAGACCTCCTCCAAGCAAGCTCCTCGTTGTCCAGCTCTCATTCAACCTGGAGGCCAGCAACAGGCAACATCTTCTCTAACGAAGCTCCTGCACATCTACCTCCTTCAGCACGCTACTCACCGAACGTGTCTACTGAGCAGCTCCTCACCACACGGCATCTCCAGCACCAGACTGTCTTTCATATAATTTATATTATATAAGAAAACCACCACCTTAGAGTTTCCATCCATCCATCCTGAGTGCAAGGCAACATAATATCACGAAACCCTACATGTGCGTCTCAGTGGGGCGGGCGGTACACCCTCCCATCACTACTCCCAGTCACAGAAAACGTAGCCTCGTCGGACCACAATACACTTTTCCAGGACTCTAAATCCCATACTTCATATTTCTTGCAAAATTTCACTATTTTCCTTCTGTCTCTTTGTCAACAGAGGTTTACGGCGGGCACGAAAGCTCTTAAATCCCAGGTCATCATGCAGGACTTGTTGAACACAACGTAACGAGACGTGACTCAAAAGACGGGGTTTCTCTCTTTCACTTCACGTGCTGTGAGTGAGGGATTGGACCGAACTTGTCGAGAAATAACCTTAAGTGTCTGTGGAGACAATAATTTAGGCCTACCAGACTTAGGTAATGGAGCTGGTAACTTGTCCTCTCCAAGGTCACGGAAACGTTTGACTAGATTTTTAACAACTCGTAATGCCACACCAGTCTGAGCCGAAATTTCTCTCGGTACATGGTTCGATTTGTACAATGCAATCACTGCTGCCATATCGTCTCTTTTAGTAACCCTCCTGGACATCTCTGATGGTCACTATGTCGGGTTAATGCACCTTAAACTTAACAAAACATGGCCACATGGCGCAGGAACCTGCACAATAAATCTTCCCCTCACAGTTGCCAGAGGCACACTAACTACAAGCCGTGACGTGTTCTCAGTTGCCAAATGTCACCACTTGCCAGCAAACCAAGCGTTTTGACATCTCGCATCCCAGGACAGCCTTCACAACATATGATCTTATTTTTTTTTTTTATCTGCATTATTATTATTATTACAGGAGTATTAAATTTTTGCCCCTCAGGCCCCAATGTGGGTCAGTGACCTATGCCCGGGTGGGCTAATCCCCATAAAAAAAAACAAAGCCGCTGGAAATTAAGGTTTGTTTACATACGGCAGTTCGGCTGCTCTCTCTCTCTCTCTCTGCTTGTCTATACAGAGTACAACATTTAACCCTTCAATATATATGAGCAGTAAATAAGTGTTGCTTTCATATTCTTATGTAGAGTAATGACGATATGTTTTCACATGTTCGCACTTACATACGCGCAGTCTCACTTTTTTCTTTACCATTAATGGTTAGCTACTTATATTCCATTTATTACATTAAATAACATTACTTCAAACAGGCGTATCAATTATTTTACATTAATTTTACTACAGCTACAATCAGGGTCTTATTTTCTTCAGTTTTATACAGGTTGACAACCCTTTATCCGAAATTCCGAAAACCGAAAAGCTCTGAAAACCGAAATTTTTTTTTGTGGAGCAAAAAGTTTTTTTTTTTTTTTTTTTTGTATAAACATGGATTAGCCCACCCAGGCATAGTTCAGTGACCCACATCGGGGCCTGGGGGGCGAAAATGTAATACAGTAGTACAGTAATACTAATTATAATAATAATTTTTCATAATAAATACAAATTTTAATTAAAAAACACACCAAAATAAAATTATAATAATAATAATAATAAAATTTATAATAATAACAATAATACTGTACAGTAGGGGGCAGTGAAATTTTGCTCAAAGCTGCACTCTTCAGGCATTGTTCCTTATACATATCTAAGACTCCATGCCAAATTTGAAGCTGATATGTCGAGGTTTAGTCTGCCGCATTTTCTACTGAAATTTTTAAATTTACCTACAGTACTAGCCAAACAGCCGCTGTGGCGGTGCAATGTTCTGTTCAGTGTTTATCAACTTTTTTCATATCTCTTATTTCATTTAAGTTGTCTTGTTGCAGATGAGTATGGTGCTATGTCTATATTGATTATCAGCCTTTTCTCATTTCATTTCTCAATGTTGTGTTACTGTACTGTAATGTAGATATCTGGTAGCTGGAGATATTCCTTATGTTGAGGATAATTCAGATGATTCAAGAGATATTCCTCTCGTCAATACTGATGCTGATTTTGTCCCTGATCCAAGGGCTCTGACAGACACCAGTTCACAGAACCGGACAAGACTCCCTACACTGGCTGCCGCTTGTGACCGATACTTGATTAGTGATTATGCTGGAGCTGCCATTGCTACTGCCACCTTAACTGACTATGGCATTATCACAAAGGATGACAAGAGTCAGGTTATTGGACCACATAAGCTGCGGGATGCGAGACAAAAATACCGATTTAAGAGGCAAGAAATTGAGATGGCTAGTTTAGATAATTTGACGTCACTCTATTTTGATGGTAAGAAGACCGCCACTCGTGTGATGATAAAGAATGAGAAGACCGAGAAATGGAGTTCGAGGATGATGGTGAAAGATCATTATGTCATCATGGTTGAGCCTGGCAATGAATATCTCACACATGTGACTCCCAAGACTGGACACGGAAAGCAGATTGCCAAAACTATTCACGAGTTTCTGGTGGAGAAAAATCTAACCCAGCAGCCCATTGTGTGTGTTGGTTGTGATGGAACCAATGTAAATGTAGGATCAGAAAATGGAGTCATTCATCATCTTGAAATGTTACTTGGTCACCCGCTCCATTATTTCATATGTCAGCTTCACGGAAATGAGCTGCCTTTCCGCGCAGTTTTTTATCACTATGATGGTAAACCAAGTGGTCCTGAGCATTGGCGTGGTCCCATTGGAAAGCAGATCAAGGAGTCTTTGTCTGAGCTTCCAGTTGTCGCCTTCCAGCCAGTCAGTTTCCCTGATTTCCCTGTGTTTAATGATGAAGTGGAGAAAGATCTGTCCTGGGATCAGAAATACCTGTATAGGATTTGTAAAGGAGTTATCACAGGTGTTGTTGAAGATGACTTGGCTGCTATTGAGCCAGGTCCTCCCTGTGTGTCAAGGTGGAACACCTTATGGAGTAGAATCCTCAGGCTGTATGTAGCAACATCAAGACCCAGCCATGAGTTGAAAAGAATTGTCATTACAATAATAAAGTTCAGTGCTCCAATGTGGTTTTACATCAAGATACACCCTTACGTAACACACGGCTCAAGGAACGTATTCCAGTCCCTGCTATATATGAAACACCTGAATAGTGAGGAGGAGACGATAGTGAAGAAGGCTGTCCAGAGAAATGCATACTTCGCCCACACAGATCAACCTCTTCTTGGTATGTGTGCAGATGAGGACATGACTGTTAGAGAAAAAGCTGTCTCAATGATAAGAAAAATTAGAGAGGAGAATCAGCAAAAGGAAGAATGCACTGGCAGATCTGAAGAGGAGGAGGAAGATTCTGATGCTGCTGTTGACGAGAATTTGTTAAACTATACTGATGAGGAGGGTAAAGATGGAGATGGGAATGAGGATGTGCCTCCTGTAGTCAACATGAGAAAGGTGGTGACTCCGAAACTAAAGTGGCAAGCAAAAAACTATCATTCCATGATTAACTGGAGGAATGAACTCAAGACTGAGCCTCCTTACATTGCTTCTCTGTCAAATCTACAGGTTAATGACATTCTTGAGACACCATTAGTGGTGCCCAAGTGGCCAAACAGCACTCAGGCGGTCGAGAGAGGCATAAAAGTGATGACTGAAGCTTGCACTGAAGTGACGGGATACGAATCGAGAGATGGATATATTAGGCAAAGATTATTGTCTAGGAAAATGATGCCAAGGTTCTGCACAAAAAAGAATTTCAATATGAACTTGTAATGATTTTCTATATGGTGTACCTGTAAAATAACAAGTGAATTAAATCGATGTCACCCATGTAAAATTTATCATTATCCTGGAAAACATTAAATGACACCTAATTTTTGGTATACACTAAAAGTTGACAAAAAGTCGTTCGCGATGCGGCAGGGTAAGTATGCATGAAATGGCATGAAATTTTGCACAGGTGTTTGTTACAGCCATACAAACGATGCCTGAAAAGTGTAGCCTGCAACTCAAATAAGTGTTTTTTCCCTGCCCCCTACTGTACAGTCAACCCTCGCTTTACGCGGTTCCACTATATGCGTTTCCACGTTTACGCGGCACCCTGCCGAACACGGAATGCTCACTTTCCGCGGTGCGTGTACCCCTTTACGCGGAGAGCGGCTGGCGGTCCTCTCGCGCCGCGCTATTTTTGTATCCAAACCTCCCGCCCTCTCCCGCCATCCGCCATGTTGTGTAAGCGGCTCGAGTAGGTTGCGCAGTGTACAGTTGTACCCCACTTAACGCGGTCAATTGAACCCAGAGGGTCCCGCGTTAAGTGAAATCCGCGTTAAGTGAACAACAGAACATATGGGATTAATTCCAATAGAAACCGGCCCGACCCCCAAACTCCACTTTTTGAAGGCACATACCTATGTTGTAGTAAAAATAACATCTTAATTTTATGATGGTACATGCACACAATTAATACTTAAGAGAAATAGAGAAATACAGTCGCCAAGTTAATGTCCATTCAAATAATGGACTCAACTCCCTCCCCCTCTTCTCACACTACACTCACTGGCTCTTCCCTCTCAGAGAAATTTTTGGGGGAAAACCACTAAATTTTAATAAATAATACCTCAAACTAAAGTTAGGATAATACAATTGACATTGCTGGATTCCTTGTAAGACCAGGAATATTTTGAATATAAATGTCATATATTTTGCACAAAAGATAACATAGTTACCTAGAGAAAAATTTTTATCTAAAAATTGTATGTTTAATCCAAAATATATGATGTTTATATTCAAAATGATCACCAAATTATAAGAATTCCAGCAATGTAAATTATATTCTGGCCGGGTAATTTGTATGAATTTTATGAGCTAAAACAGGCAGTCAGGCAGGGTGGCGGGTGGGGCAAATCTAAAAATAGCGTCTCTAGCCGGACACTCACCGCGTATATGTGGAAAAAATCCGTGTTAAATGAAAGTTCAGCTCTGGCGAGGCACCGCGTATATGATAAAACGCGTTAAGTGAAACCGCGTTAGGCGGGGTAATACTGTATGTCTTTGTTGCGTTATCGGTGACGTCATATGACGTAGCGGACTGTAATTGGGCAAAGCATCCTTATCTCCCTCCCTGCTAGCTGTGATTGGTTTAATGTAGTACTATGACGTGCCCCGCCGCGGGAGCATTCAAGCCCCTTGACCTACCGCGTCAGTTAGACCCCTCCCGGCTACCCCGTGTATATCGGTATCCATTATTCCATAAGAGTGGCTTCCACCGGACCACCACCACCACCACCACCACAAAGAAACCTTGCATTACCTGAACCCAGCCGCCCTAAGCCAAAGAAGACACGGCGTTCCTTAAGCTACGAAATAAAATATAAGATCATACAAGAGTTGGAGAAAGGAACAAGGCAGGTTGATCTCGCGCGCCAGCATGGTGTTAACGAATCAACTATCAGGACAATTAAGAAGGATGCAGCCAAGATAAAGGAGCACATGAACTTCACAAAGTCTACAGGTGCTTCTATGATCAAGTATTTTCACAACCAGGTGCTTCTCAAGACGGAAAAATTACTTGTGAGGTACTTGGTGCGTCAGGCGCGACGGAACATGGCGGTGGACACGCGCTCAGTTAAGGAGTACGCACGTGAACTGTATGCTGCAGTGTCACGAAAGATGGGAATTACAGAGCCCAAACCCTTTAATGCTTCCTCTGGGTGGTTACAGAGGTTTAAGAAGAGGAACAAGATCACCAATATCAACATTGGTGGTGAAGAAGCGACTGCCGACCGTCTTGCGGCTTGGGAATTTCCTCCGTTTTTACGTGAGATTATGGAGGAAGGACAGTACACCGACGACCAGGTGTTTAACATGGACGAATCTGCTCTTTTTTGGAAAAAGCTACCTTCCAAGACCTTCGTTGTGAAGAATGCCAGCAAGTGTCGGGGCCGGAAGCTGCAGAAGGAGCGCATCACCGTCCTGTTTACCACCAATGCCTCCGGTACCTGTAAGCTCAAGTTATCGGTGATCCACACAGCACGCAAGCCACACGCCTACAAGAGCATGGACATGACCAAGCTAAATGTCCACTGGCTGACCGCACGTAAGGCATGGATGTTCTCTACACTGTCCCTCTCCTGGTTTGATGACTGTTTCGTTCCCAATGTGAAGAAATTCTGTGAGCAACAGAATGTGCCATTCAAGATTTTGTTGCTGCTGGACAACGCACCAGGACACTCGCCCCTACTGTTAGATCGTCACCCCAACGTAAAAGTGGTCTTCCTTCCTCCCAACACTACGTCTATAATACAGCCCATGGACCAAGAATTGATCTGTAAAGTAAAAGCTGCATTCTCTGCTAAAAAATTCAACCTCCTGAACGACTACACCAACACCAACACCAAGGAAGAGTTGCGTAACCTGAGTGACACCAACACCGATAGCAAGAGCGAAGAAGACGAGGATCAACAGTTGGCAGAGCAAGAAGTACTTTTGAAACAATTCTGGAGAACAGTCAACGTCAAGAAAGCTGTGGACTTCTTGGTGGAGGCATGGGATCAGCTGTCTGTAGCAACTGTTCGTCACGCATGGAGACATGTGTTGCAAGGCATTCCGGATGTTAGGCAGAGTAAATCTGTGACTGGTGAGGTTCAGACTGTTGCAGTAGCAGTGGACCTTGCCATAGAAGCTGCGCAGAGTGTTACAGCTGCAGGCTTCTCCGAGACCACCAACGACGACATCGTGGAGGTGATAAGGGATCCTGATGTGACTACCGACGAGATGGTAGATGATGATGACGTCAGTGAAGAGGCAGGTGGTGCGTCATCCCGAGAAGAATGCCGCTTATCCCATAGTAATGTAAGGGGTGCCATCGAGTGTATTGAGAAAGTCAAGCTCCTCCTTTCCGACGACCCTGACGCAAACAGGTATGAAATCTTCACTACCCAGCTGTTGCAAACTATGGAGCCCTACATCAAGGTTCATCACGACAACATAAACACCAGCCGTCAGCAAAGCATAACAGAGTTCTTCGCCCGCAACTCACCACAGCCAGCCCAAGCCAGTGATAGTGACAGTGATGGTGACTTTGAGGGATTTGTCAGGGAGGCCCCGAAAAATGTGGAGGACAGTGATGGTGACTCACCTGAGGGCCAGTAGTCTGCCTTCTGCCTCGGAACCAGCCGCCGTTCCCGTACGCCGACCCATCTCTTCTACTAACGTAAGTGTTAAACCTAACCTTGATTTTCCTAACATGACCTAACCTTACGTAAGTGTTAAACCTTGATTTTTTCTAACCTAACCTGACTTAAGTGTTAAACCTTGATTTTTCTTTTACCTGGTACAGTATATTATTCTCTTATTGATATTTCTCTTCTATATTATGTGTGTGTGTGCATACCATCATAAAGTTAAGATGTTATTTTTACTACAACGTACGTATTGTGTAGGCAAAAAGTGGAGTTTGGGGGTCGGCCCAGTCTATTTCAATTAATCCCATATGTTCTGTTATTCCATTTACGAGTTTCTCGTTTTACACGGTAATCCACGGGTTCAATTGATCGTGTAAATCGGGGTATTACTGTATGTCTTATTTTCTCTGACAAATCACTTGTTTTATGTCATGTTGAACTGTGATCAGAACATTCTTTAGATTTTATCTGGTGTATTTACTAATATTTTAGTCAATATATAATGTTTGAAATATTATGTGTCCATGAGTGTGAAAGCAATAACCTCCCCAAATTTTGGGCTGATTTTATATACAGGTTGACAATCCTTTATCCGAAATCCTTGGGGCCAGAGGCATTTCGGTTTTCGGAATTTTTCGGTTTTCAGAATGGTTAGGTTTTTTTTTTATGTGTATTAGCCCACCCGAGCATAGATCACTGACCCACATTGGGGCCTGGGGGTCTAAAATATAATAAAAATTATAATAATAATAATAATTCATAGGTCTAGGTCGTGTTTCTCACTTTTGATCTTTTTTTCATTCTTGTATTTCTTTACTGTATTATTATTTTATTATTACAGTATTATTGTTATTATTATTATTATTAATTTTATTATTATATTTTATTATTATTATTATTATTATATTTTATTATTATTATTATTATTGTAATCATTATTATTTTATTTTGGTGTATAATTATTAAAAATTTTATTTACTATGAATAATTATTATTATTATTATTATTATTATTACTATTACATTTTCGCCCCCCCCGGCCCCGATGTGGGTCAGTGATCTGTGCCTGGCTGGGCTAATAATCCCTGTAAAAAAAAAAAATAATAAAAAAATAAAGCCCCACAAAAAACTTTCGGTTTTTAGAGCTTTTCGGTTTTCGGAATTTCGGATAAAGGGTTGTCAACCTGT
>NW_024748598.1:0-4493 GCF_018991925.1 Homarus americanus
GTGTCAGAGGTGTACTTGGGAGTGTCAGAGGTGTACCTGGGAGTGTCAGGGGTGTACCTGGGAGTGTCTGGGGTGTACCTCGGAGTGTCAGAGGTGTATCCTGGGAGTGTCTGAGGTGTACCTGGGAGTGTCAGAGGTGTACCTGGGAGTGTCTGAGGAGTACCTGGGAGGGTCAGGGGAGAACCAGGGAGTGTAAGAGGTGTACCTGGGAGTGTCAGAGGTGTACCTGGGGTGTGTCGGAGGTTGTACCTGGGAGTGTCAGAGGTGTACGTAAGAGTGTCAGAGGTGTATCTGGGAGTGTCAGAGGTGTACCAGTGAGTGTCAGTGGAGTACCTGGGAGTGTCAGAGGTGTACCTGGGAGTATCGGAGGTATACCTGGGAATATCGGAGGAGTACCTGGGAGTGCCAGAGGTGTACCTGGAAGTGTCGGAGATGTACCTGGGAGTGTTACAGGTGTACCTGGGAGTGTCAGAGGTGTACCTGGGAGTGTCAGAGGTGTACCTGGGGGTGTCAGAGGTGTACCTGGGAGTGTCAGAGGTGTACCTGGGAGTGTCAGAGGTGTACCTGTAGAGGTGTCCCAGAGGTGTGCAAGGTGTCTGGGTGCCTGGGGAGTGTCTGAGGTGTGCCTGGGGTCTCAGAGGTGTGCCTGGGAGTGTGTCAGCCAGGTGTGCCTGGGAGTGTCTGAGGTGTGCCTCAGGGGTAGACAGAGGTGTGCCTGGGGTGTCAGCGGTGTGCCTGGAAGTGTCAGAGGTGTGCCTGGGAGTGTCAGGGGTGCCTGTGGTGTCAGAGGTAACTGGGGCGTCAGCGGTGTGCCTGGGAGTGTCAGAGTGTACCTGGGAGTGTCAGATGTGTACCTGGGAGTGTCAGAGGTGTACCTGGGAGTGTCAGAGGAGTACCTGGGAGCGTCAGCGGTGTACCTGGGAGTGTCAGAGGCGTACCTGGGAGTGTCCGGGGTGTACCTGGCAGTGTCAGCGGTGTACCTGGGTGTCAGAGGTGTACCTGGCAGTGTCAGCGGTGTACCTGGGAGTGTCAGCAGTGTACCTGGCAGTGTCAGTGGTGTACCTGAGAGTGTCAGAGGTGTACCTGGAAGTGTCATTGGTGTACCTGGGAGTGTCAGAGGTGAACATGGAAGTGTCAGAGGTGTACCTGGGAGTGTCAGGGGTGTACCTCGGAGTGTCAGGGGTGTAACTGGAAGTGTCGGAGGTGTAACTGGGAGTGTCTGGGGTGTACCTGGGACTATCGGAGGTGTACCTGGGAGTATCGGAGGTGTACCTGGGAGTGTCAGAGGTGTACCTGGGAGTGTCAGAGGTGTACCTGGGAGTATCAGAGGTGTATCTGGGAGTGTCAGGAATGTGCAAGTGTCAAGAATGGCAACTGGGAGTATCGAGTATAACTGGGAGTGTCAGAGGTTTACCTGGGAGTGTTAGAGGTGTACCTGGGAGTGTCAGTGGCGTACCTGGGAGTGTCAGAGGTTTACCTGGGAGTGTTAGAGGTGTACCTGGGAGTGTCGGAGGTGTTCCTGAGAGTGTCAGAGGTGTATCTGGGCGTGTCAGAGGTGTACCTCGGAGTGTCTGGGGTGTACCTGGAAGTGTCAGAGGTGTACCTGGGAGTGTCAGAGGTGTACCTGGGAGTGTCGGAGGTGTTCCTGAGAGTGTCAGAGGTGTATCTGGGCGTGTCAGAGGTGTACCTGGGAGTGTCAGGGGTGTAACTGGGAGTATCGGAGGTATAACTGGGAGTGTCAGAGGTATACCTGGGAGTATCAGAGGTGTATCTGGGAGTGTCAGGAATGTACCTGGGAGTGTCAGGGGTGTAACTGGGAGTATCGGAGGTATAACTGGGAGTGGCAGAGGTATACCTGGGAGTATCAGAGGTGTACCTGGGAGTGTCAGTGGCGTACCTGGGAGTGTCAGAGGTTTACCTGGGAGTGTTAGAGGTGTACCTGGGAGTGTCGGAGGTGTTCCTGAGAGTGTCAGAGGTGTATCTGGGCATGTCAGAGGTGTATCCTGGGAGTGTCAGAGGAGTACCTATGAGTGTCAGAGGTGTACCTGGGAGTGTCTGGGGTGTACCTCGGAGTGTCAGAGGTGTACTTGGGAGTGTCAGAGGTGTACCTGGGGTGTCAGGGGTGTGCCTGCAGCAGTGTCTGGGGTGTGCCTCCAGGTGTCAGAAGGTGTGTATCCTGGGAGTGTCTGAGGTGTGCCAGGGGTGTCAGAGGAGTGCCTGGGGTGTCAGAGTGTGCCTGGGAGTGTCTGGGGAGTGTGCCTCAGGTGTCAGAGATGTACTTGGGGAGTGTAGAGGTGTGCCTGGGGTGTCAGGGGTGTGCCTGGAGTGTCAGAGAGGTGTGCCTGGGATGTCTGGGAGTGTGCAGGGGTGTCTGGGGTGTGCCTGGGGAGTGTTAGAGGTGGGAGTGTCAGAGGTGTGCAAGTGTCTGGGGTGTGCCTCCAGTGTCAGAGGTGTGCCCAGGAGTGTCAAGAGGTGTCCTGGGGAGTGTCAGGGTGTGCCTCAAAGTGTCAGATGTGTACCTGGGAGCGTCTGGGGTGTACCTGGGAATGTCTGAGGTGTACCTGGGAGTGTCAGAGGTGTACCTGGGAGTGTCAGGGGTGTACCTGGGAGTGTCTGATGAGTACCTGGGAATATCAGAGGTGTGTCTGGGAGTGTCTGGGGTGTACCTTGGAGTGTCAGAGGTGTACCTGGGAGTGTCAGAGGTGACCTGGGAGTGTCTGAGGTGTACCTGGGAGTGTCAAGGGTGTACCTGGGAGGCCGGGGCGGTGTATCTGGGAAAACAGGGCACTTGGCAGGCTGGGGCGGTGCCTGGGAGTGTCAGGAGGTGTGCCTAGGGAGTGTCTGAGGTACCTGATGTGTCTGAGGTGTACCTGGGAGTTTAAGGGAGAACCAGGGAGTGAAAGAGGTGTACCTGGGAGTGACAGAGGTGTACGTGGCTGAGTCAGGGGTGTACCAGGGAGTGTCAGTGGAGTACCTGGGAGTGTCAGAGGTGTACCTGGGAGTGTCAGAGGTGTACCTGGGAGTGTCAGAGGAGTATCTGGGAGTGGCGGACGTGTACCTGGGAGTGTCAGAGGTGTACCAGGGAATGTCAGTGGAGTACCTGGGAGTGTCTGCGGTGTACCTGGGAGTGTCAGAGGTGTACCTGGGATTGTCTGAGGTGTACCTGGGAGTGTCTGAGGTGTACCTGGGAGTGTCATAGGTCTACCAGGGAGTGTCAGAGGAATACCTAGGAGTGTCAGAGGTGTACCTGGGAGTGTCAGAGGTGTACCTAGGAGTATCGGAGGCTTACCTGGGAGTGTCGGAGTTGTACCTGGGAGTGTCGGAGTTGTACCTGGGAGTGTCGGAGGTGTACCAAGGAGTATCGGAGGTTTACCTAGGAGTGTCAGAGGTGTACCTGGGAGTGTCAGAGGTGTACCAAGGAGTATCGGAGGTTTACCTGGGAGTGTCGGAGTTGTACCTGGGAGTGTCGGAGTTGTACCTGGGAGTATCGGAGGCGGACCTGGGAGTGTCAGAGGTGTACCTGGGAGTATTAGAGGTGTACCTGGGAGTGTCAGAGGTGTACCTGGGAATGTCAGAGGTATACCAGGGAGTTTCAGTGAAGTACCTGGGATTCTCAAAGGTGTAACTGGGAGTATCAGAGGTGTACCTGGGAGTGTCAGAGGTGTATTTGGGAGTGTCAGGGGTGTAACTGGGAGTCTCGGAGGTGTAATTGGGAATGTCAGAGGTGTACCAGGGAGTGTCAGTGGAGTACCTAGGAGTCTCAAAGGTGTACCTGGGAGTATCAGAGGTGTACCTGGGAGTGTCAGAGGTGTATTTGGGAGTGTCAGGAGTGTAACTGGGAGTTTCGGAGGTGTAACTGGGAATGTCAGAGGTGTACCAGGGAGTGTCAGTGGAGTACCTGGGAGTCTCAAAGGTGTACCTAGGAGTATCAGAGGTGTACCTGGGAATATCGGAGGTGTACGTGGGAATATGGGAGGTGTACCTGGGAGTGTCAGAGCTGCACCTGGGAGTGTCGGAGGTGTACCTGGGAGTGTCACAGGAGTACCTGGGATTGTCAGAGGTGTACCTGGCAGTGTCAGAGGTGTACCAGGGAATGTCAGTGGAGTACTTGGGAGTGTCAGAGGTGTACCTGGGAGTGTCAGAGGTGTACCTGGGAGTGTCGGAGGTGTACATGGGAGTGTGAGAGGTGTTCCTGGGAGTGTCGGAGGTGTACCTGGCACTGTCAGCGGTGTACCTGGGAGTGTCAGAGGTGTACCTGGGAGTGTCAAAGGTATACCAGGAAGTTTCAGTGAAGTACCTGGGATTCTCAAAGGTGTACCTGGGAGTATCAGAGGTGTACCTGGGAGTGTCAGAGGTGTATTTGGGAGTGTCAGGGGTGTAACTGGGAGTCTCAAAGGTGTACCTGGGAGTATCAGAGGTGTACCTGGGAATATCGGAGGTGTACCTGGGAATATCGGATGTGTACCTGGGAGTGTCAGAGGTGCACCTGGGAG
>NW_024748599.1:0-11850 GCF_018991925.1 Homarus americanus
GTATAACAAAGTTCCCTATTCGAGTATAACAAAGACCCCTGATCGAGTATAACAAAGTCCCATGATCGAGTATAACAAAGTCCCCTGATCGAGTATAACAAAGGCCCCTGATCGAGTTTAACAAAGGCCCCTGATCGAGTAGAACAAAGTCCCCTGGTCGAGTATAAAAAGCTCCCCTGATCGAGTATAACAAAGGCCCCTGATCGAGTATAACAAAGTCCCTGATCGATATAAACTCATAAAGCAATGATTATAACAAAGGCCCTGATCAAGTATAACCAGCCCCTGATCGGAGTATATAAGCCCCTCATCGACTAATCGGTTCCTGATCCAGTATAACAAAGTCCCCTGAGCAGGTATAACAAAGTCCCTGATCGAGAGTATAGCAAAGTCCCCGGATCGGATATATGAAAGGCCCCTGATCGAGTATAACAAAGGCCTCTCATCGAGTATAACAAAGTCCCCTGGTCGAGTATAACAAACTCCCCTGGTCGAGTATAACAAAGTCCCCTGATGGAGTATAACAAAGTCCCCTGATCGAGTATAACAAAGTCCCCTGAACGATTATAACAAAGGCCCCTGATCAAGTATAACAAAGCTCCCTGATCAAGTATAACAATGTCCTCTCACTGAGTATAACAAAGTCCCCTGATCAAGTATATCAAGTATAACAAAGTCCTCTGAACGAGTAGAACAAAGTTCCCTCATCGAGTTTAACAAAGGCCCCTCATCGAGAATAACAAAGGCCTTTGATCGAGTTTAACAAAGGCCCCTGTTCCAGAATAACAAATTCCTCTGATCGAGTATAACAAAGTCCCCTGAACGAGTATAACAAAGCCCCTGATCGAGTATAACAAAGTCCCCCTTATCGAGAATAACAAAGTCCCCTGATCGGGTATAACAAAGGCCCCTGATCGAGTATAACAAAGACTTTCATCGAGTATAACAAAGTCCCATGATCGCGCATAACAAAGTCCCGTCATCGAATATAACAAGGCCCCTCATCGAGTATAACAAATTCCCCTGATCGAGTAGAACAAAGTCCCCTCATCGAGAATAACAAAGGCCCCTCATCGAGTATAACAAAGTCCCTTGTTCGAGCATAACAAAGCCCCCTGATCAAGTATAACAAAGGCCACAGATCGAGTATAACAAAGTCCCCTGGTCGAGTATAACAAAGTCCCCTGATCGAATATAACAAAGGCCCCTGATCGAATTTAACAAAGGCCACTGATCGAGAATAACAAAGTCCCCTGATCGAGTATAACAAAGCCCCCTGATCGACTAAAACAAAGTCCCCTGATCGAGAATAACGAAGTCCCCTCACCGAGTATAACAAAGTTCCCTGATCGAGTATAACAAAGCCCCCTCATAGAGTTTAACAAAGTCCACTGATCGAGTATAACAAAGTCCCCTGATCGGGTATAACGAAGGCCTCTGATCAAGTATAACAAAGGCCACTCATCGAGTATAACAAAGTCCCATGATCGAGTATAACAAAGTCCCCTGATCGAGTATAACAAAGTCCCCTGATCGAGTATAACAAAGTTCCCTAATCGAGTATAACAAAGACGCCTCATCGAATATAACAAAGTCCCCTGATCGAGTATAACAAAGTCCCCTGATCGAGTGTAACAAAGGCCCCTAATCGAGTTAAACAAAGGCCCCTGATCGAGTATAACAAAGTCCCTTGGTCGAGTATAAAAAACTCCCCTAATCGAGTATAACAAAGTCCCCTGATCGAGTATACCAAAGTCCCCTGAACGATAATAACAAAGGCCCCTGATCAAGTATAACAAAGTTCCCTAATCTAGTATAACAAAGTGCCCTCATCGAGTATAACAAAGTCCCCTGATCGAGTATAACAAAGCTTCCTCATCGAGTATAACAAAGTCCCCTGATCGAGGATAACAAAGTCCTTGATCGAGTATAACAAAGTCCCCTCATCGAGTATAATAAAAGTCCTGGTCGGAAATAACAAGTCCCATGATCGAGAATAACAAAGTCCCCTCATCGAGTATAAACAAAGACCCTCATCGGAAGTATAACAAGTCCTTGATCGAGAATAACAAAGTCTCCTCATCGAATATAACAAAGTCCCCTGATCGAGTATAACAAAGTCCCCTGATCGAGGAGAACAAAGTCCCCTGATCGAGTATAACAAAGTCCCCTGAACGATTATAACAAAAGCTGATGGAATAAAGTTACCTGATCGAGTAAAAGCAAAACCCCTGATCCGTATAAAGTCCCCGACCGAGTAAACAGTGTGTCCCCAGTCAGAGTTTAACTAAGGCCCTGATCGAGTATAACAAAAGTTCCCTGATCAGTATATCAAGTCTGATCGGGTATAACAAATTCCTGATCGAGAATATCACAGTCCTGATCCCGAATATAACAAAAGCCCCCTGATCCAAGTATAACAAAGGCCCTGATCGAGTATAGCAAAGTCCTGTCGAGTATATCAAAGTCCCGTGATCGAGTAAAACAAAGGCCCCTCATCGAATATAACAAAGTCCCATGATCGAGAATAACAAAGTCCCCTCACCGAGTATAACAAAGTTACCTGATCGAGTAAAACAAAACCCAGTGATCGAGTATAACAAAGTCCCCTGATCGAGTATAACAAAGGCCCCTGATCGAGTTTAACTAAGGCCCCTCATCGAGTATAACAAAGTCCCCTGATTGAGAATAACAAACTCCCCTGGTCCAGTATAACAAAGTTTCCTGTTCGAGAATAACAAAGTCCCCTGATCGAGTATAACAAAGTCGCCTGAACGATTATAACAAAATCCCCAATTCGAGTATAACAAAGTCCCCTGATCGAGTATAACAAAGGCCCCTGATCGAGTATAACAAAGGCACCTGATCGAGTATAACAAAGTCCCCTGATCGAGTATAACAAAGCCCCCTGATCGAGTAAAACAAAGTCCCCTGATCGAGTATAACAAAGTCCCCTCACCGAGTATAACAAATTTCCCTGATCGAGTATAACAAAGCCCCCTCAAAGAGTATAACAAAGTCCACTGATCGAGAGCCTTGAAGTCCCTCACCAAAAGGTGTAACAATTCCCTGATCGAGTATGTAAAGCCCCTCCAAAAGAGTATAACAAAGTCCCTGATTGGTATACTAAGTCCCTGAACGATAATAACAAAAGGCCCTGATCGAGTATAACAAAGCCCCCTAATCGAGTATAACAAAGTGCCCTCATCGAGTATAACAAAGTCCCCTGATCGAGTATAACAAAGCCCCCTCATCGAGTATAACAAAGTCCCTTTTCGAGGATAAGAAAGTCCTTGATCGAGTATAACAAAGGACCCTGATCGAGTTTAACAAAGGCCCTTGATCGAGTATAACAAAGTCCCCTGGTCGAGTATAACAAACTCCCCTGGTCGAGTATAACAAAGTCCCCTGATCGAGTATAACAAAGTCCGCTTATCGAGTATAACAAAGTCGTCTAAACGATTATAACAAAGGCCCCTCATCAAGTATAACAAAGCCCCCTGATCGAGTATAACAAAGCCCCCTCATCGAGTAAAACAAAGTTCCCTGATCAAGTATAACAAAGTCCACTGAACGAGTATAACAAAGTCCCCTGATCGATTATAGCAAAGTCCCCTGATCGATTATAACAAATTCCCCTGATCGAGTAGAACAGAGGCCCCTCATCGAGTATAACAAAGTCCCCTGAACGATTATAACAAAGGCCCCTCATCAAGTATAACAAATCCCCCTGATCGAGTATAACAAAGCCCTCTCATTGAGTATAACAAAGTCCCCTGATCAAATATAACAAAGTCGCCTGAACGAGTAGAACAAATTTGCCTCATCGAGTTTAACAAAGGCCCCTCATCAAGAATAACAAAGGCCTTTGATCGAGTTTAACAAAGGCCCCTGTTCCAGTATAACAAAGTCCCCCTTATCGAGAATAACAAAGTCCCCTGATCGAGTATAACAAAGCCCTCTCATCAAGTATAACAAAGCCCCTGATCGAGTATAACAAAGTCCCCTGGTCGAGTATAACAGAGTTCCCTCATCGAGTATAACAAAGGCCCCTGATCGAGTATAACAAAACCCCCTAATCGAGTATAACAAAGTCCCCCTTATCGAGAATAACAAAGTCCCCTGTTCGAGTATAACAAGGCCCCCTGATCAAGTATAACAAAGGCCCCAGATCGAGTATAACAAAGTCCCCTGGTCGAGTATAACAAAGTCCCCTGATCGAGTATAACAAAGGCCCCTCATCGAGTATAACAAATGCCCCTGGTCGAGTATAACAAAGTCCCCTGATCGAGTATAACAAAGCCCCTCATCGAAAGTAAAAACAAAGTCACCTGATCGAGAATAACAAAAGTCCCTCACCGAGTATAACAAAGTTCTGATCGAGTATAACAAAGCCCCTCATAGAGTATATAATAAGTCTATTCATCGAGTATAACAAAGTCCCCTGTTTCGTATACCAAAGTCCCTGATCGAGTATAACAAAGGCCCCTATCGAGTATGCGCAAGTAACAAAGTCCCATGATCAAGTATAACAAAGTCCTAATCGAGTATAACAGTGCCCCCATCGAGTATAACAAAGTCCCCTGATCGAGTATATAACAAAGCCCCCATCGAGTATAACAGAGTCCCTGATCGAGGTGATAAAGTCTTGATCGAGTATAACAAAGTCCCCTCATCGAGTATAACAAAGTCTCCTGATCGAGTATAACAAAGTCCCCTGATCGAATATAACAAAGGCCTCTGATCGAGTATAACAAAGTCCCCTGATCGAGTATAACAAAGTCCCCTGAACGTTTATAACAAAGGCCCCTGATCGAGTATAACAAAGTTCCCTGATCGAGTATAACAAAGTCCCCTGGGCGAGTATAACAAACTCCCCTGGTCGAGTATAACAAAGTCCCCTGATTGAGTATAACAAATTCCCTTGAACGATTATAACAAAGGCCCTGATCAAGTATAACAAAGCCTCCCTGATCGTGTATAACAAAGCCCCCTCATCGAGTATAACAAAGTCCCCAGATCAAGTATAAGAAATTCCCTGAACAAGTATAACAAATTCCCCTGATCGAGTATAACAAAGTCCCGTCACCGAGTATAACAAAGTTCCCTGATCGAGTATAGCAAAGTCCCCTGATCGGGTACAACAAAGTCCCCTGATGGAGTATAACAAAGTTCCCTAATCGAGTATAACAAAGCCCCCAGATCGAGTATAACAAAGTTCCTTGATCGAGTATAACAAAGTCCCCTGATCGAGTATAACAAAGGCCCCTAATCGAGTTTAACAAAGGCCCCTGATCGAGTATAACAAAGTCCCCTGGTCAAGTATAACAAACTCCCCTGGTCGAGTATAACAAAATCTCCTGATCGAGTATAACAAAGTCCCTTGATCGAGTATAACAAAGGCCTCTGATCGAGTATAACAAAGTCCCCTGATCGAGTATAACAAAGTCCCCTGAACGATTATAAAAAAGGTCCCTGATCGATTATAACAAAGTTCCCTGATCGAGTATAACAAAGGCCCCTAATCGAGTATAATAAAGATCCCCTGGTCGAGTATAACAAACGCCCCTCATCGAGTTTAACAAAGGCCCCTCATCGAGTATAACAAAGTCCCCTGGTCGAGTATAACAAACTCCCCTGGTCGAGTATAACAAAGTCCCCTCATCGAGTATAACAAATTCCCCTCATCGAGTAGAACAAAGTCCCCTCATCGAGTATAACAAAGACCCTCATCGAGTATAACAAAGTCCCATGATCGAGAGTAACAAAGTCCCCTCATCGAATATAACAAAGTCCCCTGATCGAGTATAACAAAGTCCGGTGATCGAGTATAACAGTCCCTGATCGAGTATAACAAAGTCCCCTGAACGATTATAACAAAGGCCCCTGATCGAATATAACAAAGTTACCTGATCGAGTAAAACAAAACCCCCTGATCAAGTATAACAAAGTCCCCTGATCGAGTATAACAGTGTCCCCTGATCGAGTATAACAAAGGCCCCTGATCGAGTTTAACTAAGGCACCTCATCGAGTATAACAAAGTCCCCTGGTCGAGTATAACAAAGGCCCCTGATCGAATATAACAAAGGCGCCTCAATGAGTATAACAAAGGCCCCTGATCGAGTATAACAAAGTTCCCTGATCGAGTATATCAAAGTCCCCTGATCGGGTATAACAAATTCCCCTGATCGAGAATATCACAGTCCCCTGATCGAATATAACAAAGCCCCCTGATCAAGTATAACAAAGGCCCCTGATCGAGTATAACAAAGTCCCCTGGTCGAGTATATCAAAGTCCCGTGATCGAGTAAAACAAAGGCCCCTCATCGAATATAACAAAGTCCCATGATCGAGAATAACAAAGTCCCCTCACCGAGTATAACAAAGTTACCTGATCGAGTAAAACAAAACCCAGTGATCGAGTATAACAAAGTCCCCTGATCGAGTATAACAAAGGCCCCTGATCGAGTTTTACTAAGGCCCCTCATCGAGTATAACAAAGTCCCCTGATTGAGAATAACAAACTCCCCTGGTCCAGTATAACAAAGTTTCCTGTTTGAGAATAACAAAGTCCCCTGATAGAGTATAACAAAGTCGCCTGAACGATTATAACAAAATCCCCAATTCGAGTATAACAAAGTCCCCTGATCGAGTATAACAAAGGCCCCTGATCGAGTATAACAAAGGCACCTGATCGAGTATAACAAAGTCCCCTGATCGAGTATAACAAAGCCCCATGATCGAGTAACACAAAGTCCCCTGATCGAGTATAACAAAGTCCCCTCACCGAGTATAACAAATTTCCCTGAACGAGTATAACAAAGCCCCCTCATAGAGTATAACAAAGTCCACTGATCGAGAATAACAAAGTCCCCTAATCGAGTATAACAGAGTCCCCTGATCGAGGATAACAAAGTCCTTGATCGAGTATAACAAAATCCCCTCATCGAGTATAACAAAGTCTCCTGATCGAGTATAACAAAGTCCCCTCATCGAGTATAACAAAGTACCGTGATCGAGTATAACAAAGTCCCGTCAACGAATATAACAAAGTCCCCTCAACGAGTATAACAAATTCCCCTGATCGAGTAGAACAAAGTCCCCTCATCGAGTATAACAAAGGCCCTCATCGAGTATAACAAAGTCCCATGATCGAGAATAACAAAGTCCCCTCATCGAATATAACAAAGTCCCCTGATCGAGTATAACATAGTCCCCTGATCGAGTATAACAAAGTCCCCTGATCGAATATAACAAAGTCCCCTGAACGATTATAACAAAGGCCCCTGATCGAGTATAACAAAGTTACTTGATCGAGTAAAACAAAACCCCTGATCGAGTATAACAAAGTCCCCTGATCGAGCATAACAAAGTCCCTTGATCGAGTATAACAAAGGCCCCTGATCGAGTTTAACAAAGGCCCCTCATCGAGTATAACAAAGTCCCCTTGCGAGTATAACCAAGGCCCCTGATCGAATATAACAAAGGTGCCTGAACGAGTATAACAAAGGCCCCTGATCGAGTATAACATAGTTCCCTGATCGAGTATAAAAAAGTCCCCTGATCGGGTATAACAAAGTCCCCCTAATCGATAATAACAAAATCCCCTGATCAAGTATAACAAAGCCCCCTAATCGAGTATAACAAAGTGCCCTCATCGAGTATAACAAAGTCCCCTGATCGAGTATAATAAAGCCTCCTCACCGAGTATAACAAAGTCCCCTGATCGAGGATAACAAAGTCCTTGATCGAGTATAATAAAGTCCCCTCATCGAGTATAACAAATTCCCCTGATCGAGTATAACAAAGTCATCTAAACGATTAAAACAAAGGCCCCTGATCAAGTATAACAAAGCCCCCTGATCGAGTATAACAAAGCCCCCTCATCAAGTAAAACAAAGTTCCCTGATCAAGTATAACAAAGTCTCCTGAACGAGTATAAAAAAGTCCCCTCATCGATTAAAGCAAAGTCCCCTGCTCGGGTATATCAAAGTCCCTAATCGAGTATAACATAGGCCCCTCATCGAGTATAACAAAGTCCAATGATCGAGTATAACAAAGTCCCCTCATCGAATATAACAAATTCCCCTGATCGAGTAGAAAAGAGGCCCCTCATCGAGTATAACAAAGTCCCCTGGTCGAGTATAACAAACTCCCCTGGTCGAATATAACAAAGTCCCCTGATCGAGTATAACAAAGTCCCCTGATCGAGGATAACAAAGTCCTCTGATCGAGTATAACACAGTCCCCTGAACGAGTATAACAAAGCCCCTGATCGAGTATAACAAAGTCCCCCTAATCGAGAATAACAAAGTCCCCTGATCGAGTATAACAAAGCCCTCTCATCAAGTATAACAATGCCCCTGATCGAGTAAAACAAAGTCCCCTGAACGAGTAGAACAAAGTTGCCTCATCGAGTTTAACAAAGGCCCCTCATCGAGAATATCAAGGCCTTTGATCGAGTTTAACAAAGACCCCTGTTCCAGTATAACAAAGTCCTTTGATCGAGTATAACAAAGTACCCTGAACGAGTATAACAAAGCCCCTGATCGAGTATAACAAAGTCCCCCTTATCGAGAATAACAAAGTCCCCTGATCTAGTATAACAAAGCCCTCTCATCAAGTATAACAAAGCCCCTGATCGAGTATAACAAAGTCCCCTGGTCGAGTATAACAGAGTCCCCTCATCGAGTATAACAAAGTTCCTGATCGAGTATAACAAAGCCCCCTAATCGAGTATAACAAATTCCCCTTATCGAGAATAACAAAGTCCCCTGTTCGAGTATAACAAAGCCCCCTGATCAAGTATAACAAAGGCCCCAGATCGATTATAACAAAGTCCCCTGGTCGAGTATAACAAAGTTCCCTGATCGAGTATAACAAAGGCCCCTGATCGAGTTTAACAAAGGCCACTGATCGAGTATAACAAAGTCCCCTGATCGAGTATAACAAAGCCCCCTGATCGAGTAAAACAAAGTCCCCTGATCGAGAATAACAAAGTCCCTTCACCGAGTATAACAAAGTTCCCTGATCGAGAATAACAAAGCTCCCTCATAGAGTTTAACAAAGTCCACTGATCGAGTATAACAAAGTCCCCTGATCGGGTATAACAAAGGCCCCTGATCGAGTATAACAAAGGCCCCTCATCGAGTATAACAAAGTCCCATGATCGAGTATAACAAAGTCCCCTGATCGAGTATAAATTCCCCTGATCGAGTATATAACAAAGTTCCCTAATAGAGTATAACAAAGACGCCTCATCGAGTATAACAAAGTCCCCTGATCGAGTAGAACAAAGTCCCCTGATCGAGTATAACAAGGGCCCCTGATCGAGTTTAACAAAGGCCCCTGATCGAGTATAACAAAGTCCCTTGGTCAAGTATAAAAAACTCCCCTGATCAAGTATAACAAAGTCCCCTAATCGAGTATACCAAAGTCCCCTGAACGATTATAACAAAGGCCCCTCATCAAGTATAACAAAGTTCCCTGATCGAGTATAACAAAGTCCCCTGATCGAGTATAACAAAGTCCCCCTGATCGAGAATAACACAGTCCCCTGATCGAGTATAACAAAACCCCTTGATCAAGTGTAACAAAGGCCCCTGATCGAGTATAACAAAGTCCCCTGGTCGAGTATAAAAAAGTCCCCTGATCGAGTATAACAAAGGCCCCTCATCGAGTATAACAAAGTCGCCTGATAGAGTATAACAAAGTCCCCTGATCGAATATAACAAAGTCCCCTGAACGATTATAACAAAGGCCCCTGATCGAGTATAACAAAGTTACTTGATCGAGTAAAACAAAACACCCTGATCGAGTATAACAAAGTCCCCTGATCGAGCATAACAAAGTCCCCTGATCGAGTATAACAAAGGCCCCTAATCGAGTTTAACAATGGCCCCTCATCGAGTATAATAAAGTCCCCTGGTCGAGTATAACAAAGGCCCCTGACCGAATATAACAAAGGCGCCTGAACGAGTATAACAAAGGCCCCTGATCGAGTATAACAAAGTTCCCTGATCGAGTATAACAAAGTCCCCTCATCGAGTATAACAAAATCCCCTGATCGAGGATAACAAAATCCTTGATCGAGTATAACAAAGTCCCCTGATCGAGCATAACAAAGTCTCCTGATCGAGTATAACAAAGTGCCCTCATCGAGTATAACAAAGTCCCCTGATCGAGTATAACAAAGCATCCTCACCGAGTATAACAAAGTCCCCTGATCGAGGATAACAAAGTCCTTGATCGAGCATAACAAAGTCCCCTCATCGAGTATAACAAAGTCCCCTGTCGAGTATAACAAACTCCCCTGGTCGAGTATAACAAAGTCCCCTGATCGAGTATAACAAAGTCCCCTGATCGAGTATAACAAAGTCATCTAAACGATCATAACAAAGGCACCTGATCAAGTATAACAAAGCCCCCTGATCGAGTATAACAAAGCCCCCTCATCGAGTAAAACAAAGTTCCCTGATCAAGAATAACAAAGTCCCCTGAACGAGTATAACAAAGTCCCCTGATCGATTATAGCAAAGTCCCCTGATCGGGTATATCAAAGGCCCCTAATCGAGTATAACAAAGGCCCCTCATCGAGTATAACAAAGTCCAATGATCGAGTATTACAAATTCCCCTCATCGAATATAACAAATTCCCCTGATCGAGTAGAACAGAGGCCCCTCATAGAGTATAACAAAGTCCCCTGGTCGAGTATAACAAACTCCCCTGGTCGAGTATAACAAAGTCCCCTGATCGAGTATGACAAAGTCCCCTGATCGACGATAACAAATTCCTCTGATCGAGTATAACAAAGTCCCCTGAACGAGTATAACAAAGCCCCTGATCGAGTATAACAAAGTCCCCCTTATCGAGAATAACAAAGTCCCCTGATCGAGTATAACAAAGCCCTCTTATCAAGTATATCAAAGCCCCTGATCGAGTATAACAAAGACCCCTGGTTGAGTATAACAGAGTCCCCTCATCGAGTATAACAAAGGCCCCTGATCGAGTATAACAAAGTTCCCTGATCGAGTATAACAAAGCCCCCTAATCGAGTATAACAAAGTCCCCCTTATCGAGAATAGCAAAGTCCCCTGGTCGAGTATAACAAAGTCACCTGATCGAGTATAACAAAGGCACCTGATCAAGTATAACAAAGGCCCCTGATCGAGTATAACAAAGCCCCCTCATCGAGTAAAACAAAGCCCCCTGATCGAGTATAAAAAAGTCCCTTGATCGAGTATAACAAAGTCCCATAATCGAGTATACAAAGTCCCCTGATTGAATATAACAAAGTCCCCTGATCGAGTGTAACAAAGTCCCCTGATCGAATATAACAAAGTTCCATAATCGAGTATAACAAAGTCCCCTAATCGAGTATAACAAATTCCCCTGACCGAGTATAACAAAGTTCCCTGATCGAGAATAACAAAGCCCCCTAATCGAGTATAACAAAGTCCCCCTTATCGAGAATAACAAAGTCCCCTGATCGAGTATAACAAATCACCCTGATCAAGTATAACAAAGGCCCCTGATCGAGTATAACAAAGTCCCCTGGTCGAGTATATAACAAAGTCCCCTGATCGAGTATAACAAAGGCCCCTGAACGAGGATAACAAAGTTCCCTGATCGAGTATAACAAAGCCCCCTGTTCGAGTATAACAAAGTCCCCCTTATCGAGAATAACAAATTCCCCTGTTCGAGCATAACAAAGCCCCCTGATCAAGTATAACAAAGGCCCCAGATCGAGTATAACAAAGTCCCCTGGTCGAGTATAACAAAGTCCCCTAATCGAGTATAACAAAGCCCACTCATCGAGTATAAAAAAGTTCCCTGATCAAGTATAACA
>NW_024748600.1:0-27665 GCF_018991925.1 Homarus americanus
CGTCTTTATAATTGTGACGGGGCTTCACACTCTGGGCCACCAGGACAATAAAAACGATCCCTGGGCTGCTTTATATTTCACACCCAAAGCCTGTTCAACGAGCTTATGGCGCCGTGGTCTAATGGGGACCACCCGTTGCCCATGGTGATCAGGCAACGTTTTTACCAAATGCGGCTTCGAAACAGGAGAATCCATATATATTTCAGTAGCCCAATAAAGCACGCAGACTTCTACATATAATCAACGCCTCACCCCACCAGGATTTAAACCCAAGATCTTAAAATTGTGACCGGGGAACGCTACCTCTGGGCCACTAGGACAATAAAAGCAGTCCTAGACTCTGCTATATTTCACACAAAGCCTGTTCAACGAGCTTATGGCGCCGTGAACCTCTAATGGGGACCACCCGTCCCGCTTAGGTGATCAGAGCAACGCTTAACCCAATGCGGCTTCGAAACACGAGAATCCATATATATTTCATTAGCCCAATAAAGCACGCGGACTTCTACATATAACCAACACCTCACCCCACCAGGATTTGAACCCACGATCTTATAATTGTGACCGGGGAACGCTACTTCTGGGCCACTAGGACAATAAAAGCAGTCCTAGACTCTGCTATATTTCACACAAAGCCTGTTCAACGAGTTTATGGCGCTGTGAACCACTATAGGGGACCACCCGTGCCGCTTAGGTGATCAGAGCAACGTTTTACCAAATGCGGCTTCGAAACACGAGGATCCATATATATTTCATTAACCCAATAAAGCACGCGGACTTCTACATTTAATCAACACCTCAACCCACCAGGATTTAATCCCACGATCTTATAATTGTGTCCGGGGAACGCTACCTTTGGGCCAACAGGACAATAAAAGAAGTCCTAGACTCTGCTATATTTCACACAAAGCCTGTTCAACGAGCTTATGGCGCCGTGAACCTCTAATGGGGACCACCCATGCCGCTTAGGTGATCAGAGCAACGTTTTACCAAATGCAGCTTCGAAACACGAGGATCCATATATATTTCATTAGCCCAATAAAGCACGCGGACTACTTCATATAATCAACACCTCACCCCACTAGGATTCGAACCCACGATCTTCTAATTGTGACGGGGAACGCTACCTCTGGGCCACCAGGACACTAAAAGCATTCCTAGACTCTGCTATATTTCACACAAAGCCTGTTCAAGGAGCTTATGGCGCCGTGAACCTCTAATGGGAACCACCCGTGCCGCTTAGGTGATCAGAGCAACGTTTTACCAAATGCAGCTTCGAAACACGAGGATCCATATATATTTCATTAGCCCAATAAAGCACGCGGACTACTTCATATAATCAACACCTCACCCCACCAGAGTTTGAACCACGATCTTATCAGGTATGACCGGGAATGCTACCTCTGGGCCACCAGGGCACTAAAAGCCCGTCCTAGACTCTGCTATATTTCACACAAACACTTTGTTTAACGAGCTAATGGCGCCGTGAACCTCTAATGGGGACCACCCGTGCCGCTTAGATGATCAGAGCAACGTTTTACCAAATGCGGCTTCGAAACACGAGGATCCATATATTTCATTAGCCCAAAAAAGCACGCGGACTTCTACATATAATCAACACCTCACCCCAGCAGGATTTGAACCCACGATCTTATAATTGTGACCGGGGAACGCTACCTCTGGGCCACCAGGACAATAAAAGCAGTCCTAGACTCTGCTATATTTCACACAAAGCCTCTTCAACGAGCTTATGGCGCCGTGAAAATCTAATGGGGAACACCCGTGCCGCTTAGGTGATCAGAGCAACGTTTTACCAAATGCAGCTTCTCAACACGAGGATCCATATATATTTCATTAGCCCAATAAAGCACGCGGACTTCTTCATATAATCAACACCTCACCCCACCAGGATTCAAACCCACGATCTTCTAATTGTGACCGGGGAACACTACCTCTGGGCCACCAGGACACTGAAAGCATTCCTAGACTCTGCTATATTTCACACAAAGCCTGTTCAACGAGCTTTTGGCGCCGTGAACCTCTAATGGGGACCACCCGTGCCGCTTAGGTGATCAGAGCAACGTTTTACCAAATGCGGCTTCGAAACCCGAGGATCCATATATTTTTCAATAGCCCAATAAAGCACGCAGACTTCTACATATAATCAACACCTCACCCCACCAGGATTTGAACCCACGATCTTATAATTGTGACCGGGGAATGCTACCTCTGGGCCACCAGGACAATGAAAGCAGTCCTAGACTCTGCGATATTTCACACAAAGCCTGTTCAACGAGCTTATGGCGCCGTGAACCTCTAATGGGGACCACCTATGCCGCTTAGGTGATCAGAGCAACGTTTTACCAAATGCGGCTTCGAAACACGAGGATCCATATATATTTCATTAACCCAATAAAGCACGCGGACTTCTACATTTAATCAACACCTCAACCCACCAGGATTTGAACCCACGATCTAATAATTGTGACCGGGGAACGCTACCTTTGGGCCAACAGGACAATAAGAGCAGTCCTAGACTCTGCTATATTTCACATAAAGCCTGTTCAACGAGCTTATGGCGCCGTGAACCTCTAATGGGGACCACCCATGCCGCTTAGGTGATCAGAGCAACGTTTTACCAAATGCGGCTTCGAAACACGAGGATCCATATATATTTCATTAGCCCAATAAAGCACGCAGACTTCTACATATAATCAACACCTCACCCCACCAGGATTTGAACCCACGGTCTTATAATTGTGACCGGGGGACGCTACCTCTGGGCCACCAGGAAACTAAAAGCATTCCTAGACTCTGCTATATTTCACACAAAGCCTGTTCAACGAGATTATGGCGCCGTGAACCTCTAATAGGGACCACCCGTGCGGCTTAGGTGATCAGAGCAACGTTTTACCAAATACATCTTCGAAACCCGAGGATCCATATATTTTTCATTAGCCCAATAAAGCACGCGGACTTCTACATATAATCAACACCTCACCCCACCAGGATTTGAACCCACGATCTTATAATTGTGACCGGGGAATGCTACCTCTGGGCCACCAGGACACTAAAAGCAGTCCCTTGACTCTGCTATATTTCACACAAACACTGTTCAACGAGCTTTTGGCGCCGTGAACCTCTAATGGGGACCACCCATGCCGCTTAGATGATCAGAGCAACGTTTTACCAAATGCAGCTTCGAAACACGCGGATCCATATATATTTCATTGGCCCAATAAAGCACGCGGACTTCTACATTTAATCAATACCTCACCCCACCAGGATTTGAACCCACGATCTTATAATTGTGACCGGGGGACGCTACCTCTGGGCCGCCAGGACAATAAAAGCAGTCCTAGACTCTGCTATATTTCACACAAAGCCTGTTCAACGAGCTTATGGCCCCGTGAACCTCTAATGGGGACCACCCGTGCCGCTTAGGTGATCAGAGCAACGTTTTACCAAATGCAGCTCCTCAACACGAGGATCCATATATATTTCATTAGCCCAATAAAGCACGCGGACTTCTTCATATAATCAACACCTCACCCCACAGGATTCAAACCCACGATCTTCTATTGTGACCGGGGAACGCACACTACCTCTGGGCCACCCAGGACACTTTGAAAGCATTCTAGATTCTGCTATATTTCACACAAAGCCTGTTCAACGAGCTTTTGGCGCCGTGAACCTCTAATGGGGACCACCGTTGCCGCCCAGGTGATCAGGCAACGTTTTGCAAATCGCGACTGAAACCCAGATCCATATATTTTTCATTAGCCCTAATAAAGCACGCAGACTTCTACATATAATCAACACCTCACCCCACCAGGATTTGAACCCACGATCTTATAATTGTGACCGGGGAACTCTACCTCTGGGCCACCAGGACACTAAAAGCATTCCTAGACACTGCTATATTTCACACAAAGCTTGTTCAACGAGCTTATGGCGCCGTGAACCTCTAATGGGGACCACTCGTCCTGCTTAGGTGATCAGAGCAACGCTTAACCTAATGCGGCTTCGAAACACGAGGATCCATATATATTTCATTAGCCCAATAAAGCACGCGGACTTCTACATATAACCAACACCTCACCCCACCAGGATTTGAACCCACGATCTTATAATTGTGACCGGGGAACGCTACCTCTGGGCCACTAGGACAATAAAAGCAGTCCTAGACTCTGCTATATTTCACACAAAGCCTGTTCAACGAGTTTATGGCGCTGTGAACCACTATAGGGGACCACCCGTGCCGCTTAGGTGATCAGAGCAACGTTTTACCAAATGCGGCTTCGAAACCAGAGGATCCATATATTTTTCATTAGCCCAATAAAGCACGCAGACTTCTACATATAATCAACACCTCACCCCACCAGGATTTGAACCCAAGATCTTATAATTGTGACCGGGGAATGCTACCTCTGGGCCACCAGGACAATGAAAGCAGTCCTAGACTCTGCTATATTTCACACAAAGCCTGTTCAACGAGCTCATGGCGCCGTGAACCTCTAATGGGGACCACCCGTGCCGCTTAGGTGATCAGAGCAACGCTTAACCCAATGCGGCTTCGAAACACGAGGATCCATATATATTTCATTAGCCCAATAAAGCACGCGGACTTCTACATATAACCAACACCTCACCCCACCAGGATTTGAACCCTCGATCTTCTAATTGTGACCAGGGAACGCTACCTCTGGGCCACCAGGACACTAAAAGCATTCCTAAACTCTGCTATATTTCACACAAAGCCTGTTCAACGAGCTTATGGCGCCGTGAACCTCTAATGGGGACCACCCGTGCCGCTTAGGTGATCAGAGCATCATTTTACCAAATGCGGCTTCGAAACCCGAGGATCCATGTATATTTCATTAGCCCAATAAAGCACGCGGACTTCTACATTTAATCAACACCTCACCCCACCATGATTTGAACCCACGATCTTATAATTGTGACCGGGGAATGCTACCTCTGGGCCACCAGGACAATAAAAGCAGTCCCTGGCGATCGAGGGACCACGGTACCGTAGGTGAACAAGACCAGCTACCAAATGAAGCGAAACAAGAAGGATCCATATATATTTTATTATCCCAATAAAGCACGCGGACCTGTACATTTAATCAACACCTCACCCCACCAGGATTTGAACCCACGATCTTATAATTGTGACCGGGGAATGCTACCTCTGGGCCACCAGGACAATAAAAGCAGTCCTAGACTCTGCTATATTTCACACAAAGCCTGTTCATTGAGTTTAGGGCGCTGTGAACCACCATAGGGGACCACCCGTGCCGCTTAGGTGATCAGAGCAATGTTTTTCCAAATGCGGCTTCGAAACACGAGGATCCATATATATTTCATTAACCCAATAAAGCATGCGGACTTCTACATATAATCAACACCTCACCCCACCAGGATTTGAACCCACAATCTTATAGTGGTTGCTACCTCCTGGGCCACCAGGACAATAAAGCAGTCCCTGAACTCTGCTATATTTCACACAAAGCCTGTTCAACGAGCTTATGGCGCCGTGAACCTCTAATGGGGACCACCCGTGCCGCTTAGGTAATCAGACCAACATTTTACCAAATGCGGCTTCGAAACAAGAAGGATCCATATATATTTCATTAGCCCAATAAAGCACGCGGACTTCTACATTTAATCAACACCTCACCCCACCAGGATTTAAACCCACGATCTTATAATTGTGACCGGGGGACGCTACCTCTGGGCCACTAGGAGAATAAAAGCAGTGGTAGACTCTACTATATTTCACACAAAGCCTGTTCAAGGAGCTTATGGCGCCGTGAACCTCTAATAGGGACCACCTGTGCCGCTTAGGTGATCAGAGCAACGTTTTACCAAATCCGGCTTGGAAATACGAGGATCCATATATATTTCATTAGCCCAATGAAGCACGCGGACTTCTACATATAATCAACACCTCACCCCACCAGTTTTTGAACCCACGATCTTAAAAATGTGACCGGGGAACGCTACCTCTGGGCCACCAGTTCAATAAAAGCAGTTCTAGACTCTGCTATATTTCACACAAAGCCTGTTCAACGAGCTTATGGCGCCGTGAACCTCTAATGAGGACCACCCGTGCCTCTTAGGTGATCAGAGCAACGTTTTACCAAATGCTGCTTCAAAACACGAAGAGCCATATATATTTCATTAGCCCAATAAAGCACGCGGACCTCTTCATATAATCAACACCTCACCCCACGAGGATTCGAACCAACGATCTTCTAATTGTGACCGGGGAACGCTACCTCTGGGCCACCAGATCAATAAAGCAGTCCTAGACTCTGCTATATTTCACACAAAGCCTGTTCAACGAGCTTATGGCGCCGTGAACCTCTAATGGGGACCACCCATGCCGCTTAGGTGATCAGAGCAACGTTTTACCAAATGCGGCTTCGAAACACGAGGATCCATATATATTTCATTAGCCCAATAAAGCACGCGGACTTCTTCATTTAATCAACACCTCACCACACCAGGATTCGAACCCACGATCTTCTAATTGTGACCGGGGAACGCTACCTATTGGCCACCAGGACAATAAAAGCAGTCCTAGACTCTGCTATATTTCACACAAAGCCTGTTCAACGAGCTTATGGCGCCGTGGGACCACTATAGGGGACCACCCGTGCCGCTTAGGTGGAGAGAGCAACGTTTTACCAAATTTGGCTTGGGAACTCGAGGATCCATATATATTTCATTAACCCAATAATGCCCGCGGACTTCTACATATAATCGACACCTCACCCCACCAGGATTTGAACCCACGGTTTTATAATTGTGACCGGGGAACGGTACCTCTGGGCCACCAGGACAATAAAAGCAGTCCTACACTCTGCTATATTTCACACAAATCCTGTTCAACGAGCTTATGGCGCCGTGAACCTCTAATAGCGACCACCCGTGCTGCTTAGGTGATCAGAGCAACGTTTTACCAAATGCTGCTTCGAAAAACGAGGATCCAAATATATTTCATTAGCCCAAAAAAGCACTCGGACTTCTACATATAATCAACACCTCACCCCACCAGGATTTGAACCACCGATCGTATAATTGTGACCGGGATATGCTACCTCTGGGCCACCAGGACAATAAAAGCAGTCCTAGACTCTGCTATATTTCACACAAAGCCTGTTCAACGAGCTTTTGGCGCCGTGAACCTCTGATGGGGACCACCCGTGCCGCTTAGGTGATCAGAGCAACGTTTTACCGAATGCGGCTCCGAAACACGAGGATCCATATATATTTCATTAGCCCAATAAAGCACGTGGACTTCTTTATATAATCAACACCTCACCGCACCAGGATTCGAACCCACGATCTTATAATTGTGACTGGGGAACGCTACCTCTGAGCCACCAGGACACTATAAGCAATCCTAGACTCTGTTATATTTCACACAAAGCCTGTTCAACGAGCTTATGGCGCCGTGGGACCACTATAGGGGACCACCCGTGCCGCTTCGGTGGAGAGAGCAACGTTTTACCAAATCTGGCTTGGAAACTCAAGGATCCATATATATTTCATAAGCCCAATAAAGCACGCGGACTTCTACATATAATAAACACCTCACCCCACCAGGATTTGAACCCACGATCTTATAATTGTGACCGGGGAATGCTACCTCTAGGCCACCAGGACAATAAAAGCAGTCCTACACTCTGCTATATTTCACACAAATCCTGTTCAACGAGCTTATGGCGCCGTGAACCTCTAATGGGGACCACCAGTGCAGCTTGGGTGATCAGGCAACGTTTTACCAAATCACGGCTTGAAACCACGGGGAGATCCAAATATATTTCATTAGCCCAATAAAGCACTGGGACTTCTACATACTCAATCAACTTTTACTCACCCCCACCAGGATTAGGCGATCTTATAATTGTGACCGGGATATGCTACCTCTGGGCCACCAGGACAATAAAAGCAGTCCTAGACTCTACTATATTTCACACAAAGCCTGTTCAACGACCTTATGGCGCCATGAACCTCTAATGGGGACCACCCATGCCCCTTAGGTGATCAGAGCAACGTTTTACCATATCCGGCTTGGAAACACGAGCATCCATATATATTTCATTAGCCCATTAAAGCACTCGGACTTCTACATATAATCAACACCTCACCCCACCAAGATTTGAACCCACGATCTTATAATTGTGACCGGGGAATGGTACCTCTGGGCCACTAAGACAATAAAAGCAGTCCTAGACTCTGCTATATTTCACACAAAGCCTGTTCAACGAGCTTTTGGCGCCGTGAACCTCTAATGGGGACCTCCTGTGCCGCTTAGGTGATCAGAGCAACGTTTTACCAAATCCGGCTTCGAAACACAAGGATCCATATATATTTCATTAGCCCAATAAAGCACGTGGACTTCTACATATAATCAACACCTCACCCCACCAGGATTTGAACCCACGATCTTAAAATTGTGACCGAGGGACGCTACCTCTGGGCCACCAGAACAATAAAAGCAGTCCTACACTCTGCTATATTTCACACAAAGCCTGTTCAACGAGATTATGGCGCAGTGAACCTCTAATAGGGACCACCTGTGCCGCGTAGGTGATCAGAACAACGTTTTACCAAATCCGGCTTGGAAATACGAGGATCCATATATATTTCATAAGCCCAATGAAGCACGCGGACTTCTACATATAATCAACACCTCACCCCACCAGGATTTGAACCCATGATCTTATAAATGTGACCGGGGAGCGCTACCTCCAGGGAGCCTGGAACCAATAAAGCATTCTAGACTCTGCTATATTTCACACAAAGCCTGTTCCAGCTTGCTTGTAGCCGTGAACCTCTAATTGGGACCACCACGTGCCGCCAGGTGATCAGAGCAACATTTTACCGATAGAAAACTGAAACGCGAGGATCATATATATTTCGATAGCCCAATAAAAACACGTGGATTTCTTCGCGCCATAATCAACACCTCAACCCACCAGGATTTGAACCCACAATCTTATAATTGTGATCGGGGGACGCTACCTCTGGGCCACCAGGACAATAAAAACAGTCCTAGACTCTGCTATATTTCACACAAAGCCTGTTCAACGAGCATATGGCGCCGTGAACCTCTAATGGGGACCACCCGTGCCGCTTAGGTGATCAGACCAACGTTTTACCAAATGCGGCTTCGAAACAAGAAGGATCCATATATATTTCATTAGCCCAATAAAGCACGCGGACTTCTACATATAATCAACACCTCACCCCACCAGGATTTGAACCCACGATCTTATAATTGTGACCGGGGAACGCTACCTCTGGGCCACCAGGACAATAAAAGCAGTCCTAGACTCTGCTATATATCACACAAAGCCTGTTCAACGAGCTTATGGCGCCGTGAACCTCTAATGGGGACCACCCATGCCGCTTAGGTGATCAGAGCAACATTTTACCAAATGCGGCTTCGAAACACGAGGATCCATATATATTTCATTAGCCCAATAAAGCACGCCGACTTCTTCATATAATCAACACCTCACCACATCAGGATTCGAACCCACGATCTTCTAATTGTGACCGGGGAACGCTACCTCTGGGCCACCAGGTCAATAAAAGCAGTCCTAGACTCTGATATATTTCACACAAAGCCTGTTCAACGAGCTTATGGTGCCGTGGGACCACTATAGGGGACCACCCGTGCCGCTTAGGTGGAGAGAGCAACGTTTTACCAAATCTGGCTTGGAAACTCGAGGATCCATATATATTTCATTAGCCCAATAAAGCATGCGGACTTCTACATATAATCGACACCTCACCCCACCAGGATCTGAACCCACGGTCTTATAATTGTGACCGGGGAACGGTACCTCTGGGCCACCAGGACAATAAAAGCAGTCCTACACTCTGCTATATTTCACACAAATCCTGTTCAACGAGCTTATGGCGCCGTGAACCTCTAATAGGGACCACCCGTGCTGCTTAGGTGATCAGAGCAACGTTTTACCAAATGCGGCTTCGAAAAACGAGGTTCCAAATATATTTCATTAGCCCAATAAAGCACTCAGACTTCTACATATAATCAACACCTCACCCCACCAGGATTTGAACCACCGATCGTATAAATGTGACCGGGGAACGCTACCTCTGAACCTCCAGTTCAATAAAACAGTCCTAGACTCTGCTATATTTCACACAAAAGCCTGTTCAACTTCAAACATAGGCGTGTGAACCTCTAATGGGGACCACCGTGCGTAGGTTATCAGGCAACGTTTTACCAAATGCGGGTTCGAAAAACGAGGATCCAAATATATTTCATTAGCCCAATAAAGCACTCGGACTTCTACATATAATCAACACCTCACCCCACCAGGATTTGAACCACCGATCGTATAAATGTGACCGGGGAACGCTACCTCTGGGCCACCAGGACAACAAAAGCATTCCTAGACTCTACTATATTTCACACAAAGCCTGTTCAACGACCTTATGGCGCCATGAACCTCTACTGGAGACCACTCGTGCCCCTTAGGTGACCAGAGCAACGTTTTACCATATCCGGCTTGGAAACACGAGCATCCATATATATTTCATTAGCCCAATAAAGCACTCGGACTTCTACATATAATCAACACCTCACCCCACCAGGATTTGAACGCACGATCTTATAATTGTGTCCGGGGAATGCTACCTCTGGGCCACTAGGACAATAAATGCAGTCCTAGACTCTGCTATATTTCACACAAAGCCTGTTCAACGAGCTTTTGGCGCCGTGAACCTCTAATGGGGACCACCCGTGCCGCTTAGGTGATCAGAACAACGTTTTACCAAATGCGGCTTCGAAACACGAGGATCCATATATATTTCATTAGCCCAATAAAGCACGTGGACTTCTTTATATAATCAACACCTCACCCCCCAGGATTCAAACCCACGATCTTATAATTGTGACTGGGGAACGCTACCTCTGAGCCACCAGGACACTATAAGCAATCCTAGACTCTGTTATATTTCACACAAAGCCTGTTCAACGAGCTTATGGCGCCGTGGGACCACTATAGGGGACCACCCGTGCCGCTTAGGTGGAGAGAGCAACGTTTTACCAAATCTGGCTTGGAAACTCGAGGATCCATATATATTTCATAAGCCTAATAAAGCACTCGGACTTCTACATATAATAAACACCTCACCCCACCAGGATTTGAACCCACGATCTTATAATTGTGACCGGGGAACGCTACCTCTGGGCCACCAGAACAATAAAAGCAGTCCTACACTCTGCTATATTTCACACAAAGCCTGTTCAACTAGCTTATGGCAGTGAAGACACTCTAATGGGACCACCAGTGCGTTTAGGTGATCAGAGCAACGTTTTTTACCGTCTTTGACTTCCAAACAGGGAGGATCTATATATATTTCATTAGCCCAATAAAGCACGCGGATTTCTTCATATAATCAACACCTCATCCCACCAGGATTCGAACCCACGATCTTCTAATTGTGACCAGGGAACGCTACCTCTGGGCCACCAGGACACTAAAAGCAGTTCTAGACCCTGCTATATTTCACACAAAGCCTGTTCAACGAGCTTTTGGTCCCGTGAACCTCTAATAGGGACCACCCGTGCCGCTTAGGTGATCAAGCAACGTTTTACCAAATGCGGCTTCGAAACACGAGGATCCATATATATTTCATTACCCCAATAAAGCACGCGGACTTCTACATATAATCAACACCTCACCCCACCAGGATTTGAACCCACGATCGTATAATTGTGACCGGGGAATGCTACCTCTGGGCCACCAGGACACTAAATGCAGTCCTAGACTCTGCTATATTTCACACAAAGACTGTTCAACGAGCTTTTGGCGCCGTGAATCTCTAATGGGGACCATCCGTGCCGCTTAGGTGATCAGAGCAACGTTTTACCAAATGCAGCTTCGAAACACGCGGATCCATATATATTTCATTAGCCCAATAAAGCACGCGGACTTCTACATGTAATCGACACCTCACCCCACCAGGATTTGAACCCACGGTCTTATAATTGTGACCGGGGAACGGTACCTCTGGGCCACCAGGACAATAAAAGCAGTCCTACACTCTGCTATATTTCACACAAATCCTGTTCAACGAGCTTATGGCGCCGTGAACCTCTAATAGGGACCACCCGTGCTGCTTAGGTGATCAGAGCAACGTTTTACCAAATGCGGGTTCGAAAAACGAGGATCCAAATATATTTCATTAGCCCAATAAAACCGCAGCGGACTTCTTCCTTATAATCAACACCTCACCCCACCAGGATTTGAACCCACGATCTTGTAATTGTGACCGGGGAATGCTACCTCTGGGCCACCAGGACAATAAAAGCAGTCTTAGACTCTGCTATATTTCACACAAAGCCTGTTCAACGAGCTTGTGGCGCCCAGAACTTCTAATGGGGACCACCCGTGCCGCTTAGGTGATCAGAATAAACTTTTTACCAAATGCGGCTTCGAAACACGAGGATCCATATATATTTCATTAGCCCAATAAAGCACGCGGACTTCTACATATAATCAACACCTCACCCCACCAGAGTTCAGACCACGACCTTCTGGTGTGACGGGGGAATGCTGCCTCTGGGCCACCGGGACAATTAAAGCAGTCCCTAGACTCTGCTGTCTTCACACAAAGAAAGCCTGTTCAACGAGCTTATAGCGCCGTAGACCTCTAATAAGGGACCACCGTGCAGCCATTGATCAGAGCAACTTGTTTACCAAAATGCAGCTTAAGCTGCGGATCATATATTTCATTAGTAATAAAGCCGCGGACTTCTACATATAATCAACACCTCACTCCACGAGGATTCGAACCCACGATCATATAATTGTGACCGAGGAACGCTACCTCTGGGCCACCAGGACACTATAAGCAGTCCTAGACTCTTATATTTCACACAAAGCCTGTTCAACGAGCTTATGGCTCTGTGAACCACTATAATGGGACCACCCGTGCCGCTTAGGTGACCAGAGCAACGTTTTACCAAATGCGGCTTCGAAACACTAAGATTCATATATATTTCATTAGCCCAATAAAGCAGGCAGACTTCTACATATAATCAACACCTCACCCCACCAGGATTTGAACCCACGGTCTTATAACTATGACCGGGGTATGCTACCTCTGGGCCACCAGGACAATAAAAGCAGTCCTAGACTCTACTATATTTCACACAAAGCCTGTTCAACGACCTTATGGCGCCATGAACCTCTAATAGGGACCACCCGTGCCACTTAGGTGATCAGGTCAACGTTTTACCAAATGCAGCTTCGAAACACGAGGATCCATATATATTTCATTGGCCCAATAAAGCACGTGGACTTCTACATATAATCAGCACCTCCACCACATCGGATTGACCCACGATCTTTAATTGTGACTGAGGGCATGCCTCTGGAGCCTGGTCAATAAAAGCAGTCATAGACTCTGCTATATTTCACACAAAGCCTGTTCAACGAGCTTATGGCGCCGTGGGACCACTATAGGGGACCACCCGTGCCGCTTAGGTGGAGAGAGCAACGTTTTACCAAATCTGGCTTGGAAACTCGAGGATCCATATATATTTCATTAGCCCAATAAAGCACGCAGACTTCTACATATAATCGACACCTCACGCCACCAGGATCTGAACCCACGGTCTTATAATTGTGACCGGGGAACGGTACCTCTGGGCCACCAGGACAATAAAAGCAGTCCTACACTCTGCTATATTTCACACAAATCCTGTTCAACGAGCTTATGGCGCCGTGAACCTCTAATAGGGACCACCCGTGCTGCTTAGGTGATCAGAGCAACGTTTTACCAAATGCGGCTTCGAAAAACGAGGATCCAAATATATTTCATTAGCCCAATAAAGCACTCGGACTTCTACATATAATCAACACCTCACCCCACCAGGATTTGAACCACCGATCGTATAAATGTGACCGGGGAACGCTACCTCTGGGCCACCAGTTCAATAAAAGCAGTCCTAGACTCTGCTATATTTCACACAAAGCCTGTTCAACTAGCTTATGGCGCCGTGAACCTCTAATGGGGACCACCCGTGCAGCTTAGGTTATCAGAGAAACGTTTTACCAAATGCGGCTTCGAAACACGAGGATCCATATATATTTCATTAGCCCAATAAAGCACGCGGACTTCTACATATAATCAACACCTCACCCCACCAGGATTCAAACCCACGATCTTATAATTGTGACCGGGGTATGCTACCTCTGGGCCACCACGACAATAAAAGCAGTTCCTAGACTCTGCTATATTTCACACAAAGCCTGTTCAACGAGCTTATGGCGCCGTGAACCTCTAATGGGGACCACCCGTGCCGCTTAGGTGATCAGAGCAACGTTTTACCAAATCTGGCTTCGAAACACGAGGATCCATATATATTTCATTAACCCAATAAAGCACGCGGACTTCTACATATAATCAACACCTCACCCCACCAGGATTTGAACCAACAATCTTATAATTGTGACCGGGGGACGCTACCTCTGGGCCACCAGGACAATAAAAGCAGTCCTAGACTCTGCTATATATCACACAAAGCCTGTTCAACGAGCTTATGGCGATGTGAACCTCTAATGGGGACCACCCGTGCCGCTTAAGTGATCAGGGCAACGTTTTACCAAATCTGGCTTCGAAACACGAGGATCCATATATATTTCATTAACCCAATAAAGCACGCGGACTTCTACATATAATCAACACCTCACCCCACCAGGAATTGAACCCACAATCTTATAATTGTGACCGGGGGACGCTAACTCTGGGCCACCAGGACAACAAAAGCAGTCCTAGACTCTGCTATATTTCACACAAAGCCTGTTCAACGAGCTTATGGCGCCGTGAACCTCTGATGGGGACCACCCATGCCGCTTAGGTGATCGGAGCAACGTTTTACCAAATGCGGCTTCGAAGCACGAGGATCCATATATATTTCATTAGCCCAATAAAGCACGCGGACTTCTTCATATAATCAACACCTCACCCCACCAGGATTCGAACCCACGATCTTCTAATTATGACCGGGGAACGCTACCTCTGGCTCACCAGGAGACTAAAAGCATTCCTAGACTCTCCTATATTTCACACAAAGCCTGTTCAACGAGCTTATGGCGCCGTGAACCTCTAATGGGGACCACCCGTGCCGCTTAGGTGATCAGAGCAACGTTTTACCAAATGCGGCTTCGAAACCCGAGGATCCATATATTTTTCATAAGCCCAATAAAGCACGCGGACTTCTACATATAATCAACACCTCACCCCACCAGGATTTGAACCCACGATCTTATAATTGTGACCGGGGAATGCTACCTCTGGGCCACCAGGACACTAAAAGCAGTCCTAGACTCTGCTATATTTCACACAAAGCCTGTTCAACGAGCTTATGGCGCCGTGAACCTCTGATGGGGACCACCCATGCCGCTTAGGTGATCGGAGCAACGTTTTACCAAATGCGGCTTCGAAGCACGAGGATCCATATATATTTCATTAGCCCAATAAAGCACGCGGACTTCTTCATATAATCAACACCTCACCCCACCAGGATTCGAACCCACGATCTTCTAATTATGACCGGGGAACGCTACCTCTGGCTCACCAGGACAATAAAAGCAGTCCTAGACTCTGCTATGTTTCACACAAAGCCTGTCCAACGAGCTTATGGCGCCGTGAACCTCTAATGGGGACCACCCGTGCCGCTTAGGTGATCAGAGCAACGCTTTACCAAATGCGGCTTCGAAACATGAGGATCCATATATATTTCATAAGCCCAATAAAGCACGCGGACTTCTACATATAATCAACACCTCACCCCACCAGGATTTGAACCCACGATCTTATAAATTGTGACAGGGAATGCCTCTGGGCCACCAGGACAATAAAAGCAGTCCTAGACTCTGCTATATTTCACACAAAGCCTGTTCAACGACCTTATGGCGCCATGAACCTCTAATGGGGACCACCCGTGCGGCTTAGGTGATCAGAGCAACGTTTTTACCGTCTGACTGAAAAACAAGAAGGATCCATATATATTTCATTGGCCCAATAAAGCACGCGGACTTCTACATATAATCAACGCCTCACCCCACCAGGATTTGAACCCACGATCTTCTAATTGTGACCGAGAGACGCTACCTCTGGGCCACCAGGACAATAAAAGCAGTCTTAGACTCTGCTATATTTCACACAAAGCCTGTTCAACGAGCTTATGGCGCCGTGAACCTCTAATAGGGACCACCCGTGCCGCTTATGTGATCAGAGCAACGTTTTACCAAATCTGGCTTCGAAACACGAGGATCCATATATATTTCATTAACCCAATAAAGCACGCGGACTTCTACATATAATCAACACCTCACCCCACCAGGATTTGAACCCACAATCTTATAATTGTGACCGGGGGACGCTAACTCTGGGCCACCAGGACAATAAAAGCAGTCCTAGACTCTGCTATATTTCACACATAGCCTGTTCAACGAGCTTATGGCGCCGTGAAACTCTAATGGGGACCACCCGTGCTGCTTAGGTGATCAGACCAACATTTTACCAAATGCGGCTTCGAAACAAGAAGGATCCATATATATTTCATTAGCCCAATAAAGCACGTGGACTTCTACATTTAATCAACACCTCACCCCACCAGGATTTGAACCCACGATTTTATAATTGTGACCGGGGAACGCTACCTCTGGGCCACCAGGACAATATAAGCAGTCCTAGACTCTGCTATATTTCACACAAAACCTGTTCAACGAGCCTATGGCGCCGTGAACCTCTGATGGGGACCACCCATGCCGCTTAGGTGATCGGAGCAACGTTTTAACAAATGCGGCTTCGAAGCCCGAGGATCCATATATATTTCATTAGCCCAATAAAGCACGCAGACTTCTACATATAATCAACACCTCACCCCACCAGCATTTGAACCCACGATCTTATAATTGTGACCGGGGAATGCTTCCTCTGGGCCACCAGGACAATAAAAGCAGTCCTAGACTCTGCTATGTTTCACACAAAGCCTGTTCAACGAGCTTATGGCGCCGTGAACCTCTAATGGGGACCACCCGTGCCGCTTAAGTGATCAGAGCAACGTTTTACCAAATGTGGCTTCGAAACCCGAGGATCCATATACATTTCATTAGACCATTAAAGCACGCGGACTTCTACATGTAATCAACACCTCACCCCACCAGGATTTGAACCAACGATCTTATAATTGTGACCGGGGAACGCTACCGCTGGGCCACCAGGACAATAAAAGCAGTCCTAGACTCTGCTATATTTCACACAAAGCCTGTTCAATGAGCTTATGGCGCCGTGAACCTCTAATGGGGACCACCCATGCCGTTTAGGTGATTAGAGCAACGTTTACCAAATGCGGCTTCGAAACACGAGGATCCATATATATTTCATTAGCCCAATAAAGCACGCTCACTTCTTCATATAATCAACAACACACCCCACCAGGATTCGAACCCAAGATCTTCTAATTGTGACCGGGGAACGCTACCTCTGGGCCACCAGGACACTAAGAGCAGTCCTAGACTCTGCTATATTACACACAAAGCCTGTTCAACGAGCTTATGGCGCCATGAACCTCTAATGGGGACCACCCATGCCGCTTAGGTGATCAGACCAACGTTTTACTAAATGCGGCTTCGAAACAAGAAGGATTCATATATATTTCATTAGCCCAATAAAGCACGCGGACTTCTACATATAATCAACACCTCACCCCACCAGGGTTCAAACCCACGATCTTATAATTGTGACCGGGGTATGCTGCCTCTGGGCCACCACGACAATAAAAGCAGTTCTAGACTCTACTATATTTCACACAAAGCCTGTTCAACGAGCTTGTGGCGCTATGAACCACTATAGGGGACCACCCGTGCCGCTTAGGTGATCAGAGCAACGTTTTACCAAATGCGGCTTGGAAACACGAGGATCCATATATATTTCATTAGCCCAATAAAAGCCGCGAACTACACATATAATCAAGCCTCACCCCACCAGGATTTGAACCCATGATCTTATAATTGTGACAGGGGAACGCTACCTCTGGGCCACCAGGATAATAAACAGTCCTAGACTCTGCTATATTTCACACAAAGCCTGTTCAACGAGCTTATGGCGCCGTGAACCTCTCATGGGGACCACCCGTGCCGCTTAGGTGAACAGAGCAACGTTTTACCAAATGCAGCTTCGAAACACGAGGATCCATATATATTTCATTAGCCCAATTAAGCACGCGGACTTCTTCATATAATCAACACCTCACCCCACCAGGATTCGAACCCACGATCTTCTAATTGCGACCGGGGAACGCTACCTGTGGGCCACCAGGACACTAAATGCATTCCTAGACTCTGCTATATTTCACACAAAGCCTGTTCAACTTGCTTATGGCACCGTGAACCTCTAATGGGGAACACCCGTGCCGCTTAGGTGATCAGAGCAACGTTTTACCAAATGCGGCTTCGAAACACGAGGATCCATATATATTTCATTGGCCCAATAAAGCACGCGGACTTCTACATATAATCAACGCCTCACCCCACCAGGATTTGAACCCACGATCTTCTAATTGTGACCGAGAGACGCTACCTCTGGGCCACCAGGACAATAAAAGCAGTCTTAGACTCTGCTATATTTCACACAAAGCCTGTTCAACGAGCTTATGGCGCCGTGAACCTCTAATGGGGACCACCCGTACCGCTTAGGTGATCAGAGCAACGTTTTACCAAATCCGGCTTCGAAACAAGAGGATCCATATATATTTCATTAGCCCAATAAAGCACGCTGACTTCTACATATAATCAACACCTCACCCCACCAGGATTCAAACCCACGATCTTATAATTGTGACCGGGGTATGCTATCTCTGGGCCACAAGGACAATAAAAGCAGTCTTAGACTCTACTATATTTCACACATAGCCTGTTCAACGACCTTATGGCACCATGAACCTCTAATGGGGACCACCCGTGCCGCTTAGGTGATCAGGGCAAAGTTTTACCAAATCTGGCTTCGACACACGAGGATCCATGTATATTTCATTAGCCCAATAAAGCATGCGGACTTCTACATATAATCAACACCTCACCCCACCAGGATTTGAACCCACGATCTTATAATTGTGACCGGGGAACGCTACCTCTGGGCCACGAGGACAATAAAAGCAGTCCTAGACTCTTCTATATTTCACACAAAACCTGTTCAACGAGCTTATGGCGCCGTGAACCTCTAATGGGGACCACCCGTGCCGCTTAAGTGATCAGGGCAACGTTTTACCAAATCTGGCTTCGAAACACGAGGATCCATATATATTTCATTAACCCAATAAAGCACGCGGACTTCTACATATAATCAACACCTCACCCCACCAGGATTTGAACCCACAATCTTATAATTGTGACCGGGGGACGCTAACTCTGGGCCACCAGGACAATAAAAGCAGTCCTAGACTCTGCTATATTTCACACATAGCCTGTTCAACGAGCTTATGGCGCCGTGAAACTCTAATGGGGACCACCCGTGCTGCTTAGGTGATCAGAACAACATTTTACCAAATGCTGCTTCGAAACAAGAAGGATCCATATATATTTCATTAGCCCAATAAAGCACGTGGACTTCTACATTTAATCAACACCTCACCCCACCAGGATTTGAACCCACGATCTTATAATTGTGACCGGGGAACGCTACCTCTGGGCCACCAGGACAATAAAAGCAGTCCTAGACTCTGCTATATTTCACACAAAACCTGTTCAACGAGCTTATGGCGCCGTGAACCTCTGATGGGGACCACCCATGCCGCTTAGGTGATCGGAGCAACGTTTTAACAAATGCGGCTTCGAAGCACGAGGATCCATATATATTTCATTAGCCCAATAAAGCACGCGGACTTCTTCATATAATCAACACCTCACCCCACCAGGATTCGAACCCACGATCTTCTAATTATGACCGGGGAACGCTGCCTCTGGCTCACCAGGAGACTAAAAGCATTCCTAGACTCTCCTATATTTCACACAAAGCCTGTTCAACGAGCTTATGGCGCCGTGAACCTCTAATGGGGACCACCCGTGCCGCTTAGGTAATCAGAGCAACGTTTTACCAAATGCGGCTTCGAAACCCGAGGATCCATATATTTTTCATTAGCCCAATAAAGCACGCAGACTTCTACATATAATCAACACCTCACCCCACCAGCATTTGAAGCCACGATCTTATAATTGTGACCGGGGAATGCTACCTCTGGGCCACCAGGACAATAAAAGCAGTCCTAGACTCTGCTATGTTTCACACAAAGCCTGTTCAACGAGCTTATGGCGCCGTGAACCTTTAATGGGGACCACCCGTGCCGCTTAGGTGATCAGAGCAACGTTTTACCAAATGTGGCTTCGAAACCCGAGGATCCATATATATTTCATTAGACCATTAAAGCACGCGGACTTCTACATGTAATCAACACCTCACCCCACCAGGATTTGAACCAACGATCTTATAATTGTGACCGGGGAACGCTACCGCTGGGCCACCAGGACAATAAAAGCAGTCCTAGACTCTGCTATATTTCACACAAGGCCTGTTCAATGAGCTTATGGCGCCGTGAACCTCTAATGGGGACCACCCATGCCGTGTAGGTGATTAGAGCAACGTTTTACCAAATGCGGCTTCGACACACGAGGATCCATATATATTTCATTAGCCCAATAAAGCACGCTCACTTCTTCATATAATCAACAACACACCCCACCAGGATTCGAACCCAAGATCTTCTAATTGTGACCCGGGAACGCTACCTCTGGGCCACCAGGACACTAAGAGCAGTCCTAGACTCTGCTATATTACACACAAAGCCTGTTCAACGAGCTTATGGCGCCATGAACCTCTAATGGGGACCACCCGTGCCGCTTAGGTGATCAGACCAACGTTTTACTAAATGCGGCTTCGAAACAAGAAGGATCCATATATATTTCATTAGCCCAATAAAGCACGCGGACTTCTACATATAATCAACACCTCACCCCACCAGGGTTCAAACCCACGATCTTATAATTGTGACCGGGGTATGCTACCTCTGGGCCACCACGACAATAAAAGCAGTTCTAGACTCTACTATATTTCACACAAAGCCTGTTCAACGAGCTTATGGCGCTATGAACCACTATAGGGGACCACCCGTGCTGCTTAGGTGATCAGAGCAACGTTTAACCAAATGCGGCTTCGAAACCCGAGGATCCATAAATATTATATTAGCCCAATAAAGCACGCAGATTTCTACATATAATCAAAGCCTCACCCCACCAGGATTTGAAGCCACGATCTTATAATTGTGACCGGGGAACGCTACCTCTGGGCCACCAGGACAAGAAAAGCAGTCCTAGACTCTACTATATTTCACACAAAGCCTGTTCAACGACCTTATGGCGCCATGAACCTCTAATGGGGACCACTAGTGCCGCTTAGGTGATCAGAGCAACGTTTTACCAAATCCGGTTTCGAAACACGAGGATCCATATTTATTTTATTAGCCAAATAAAGCACGCGGACTTGTACATACAATCAACATCTCACCCGGCCATGATTTGAACCCACGATCTTATAATTGTGACCAGGAAAACGCCACCTCTGGGGCCACTAGGACAATAAAAGCAGTCCTACACTCTGGCTATATTTCACACAAAAGCCTGTTCACGACCTTATGGTACTTATGAACCTCTAATGGGGACCACCCGTGCCGCTTAGGGTGATCAGGGCAACGTTTTTTTACCAAATCTGGTTTCTGAAACACAGTGATTCATGTATATTTCATTAGCCCAATAAAGCATGCGGATCTCTACATATAATCAACACCTCACCCCACCAGGATTTGAACCCACGATCTTATAATTGTGACCGGGGAACGCTACCTCTGGGCCACCAGGACAATAAAAGCAGTCCTAGACTCTGCTATATTTCACACAAAACCTGTTCAACGAGCTTATGGCGCCGTGAACCTCTGATGGGGACCACCCATGCCGCTTAGGTGATCGGAGCAACGTTTTACAAAATGCGGCTTCGAAGCACGAGGATCCATATACATTTCATTAGCCCAATAAAGCACGCGGACTTCTTCATATAATCAACACCTCACCCCACCACGATTCGAACCCACGATCTTCTAATTATGACCGGGGAACGCTACCTCTGGCTCACCAGGAGACTAAAAGCATTCCTAGACTCTCCTATATTTCACACAAAGCCTGTTCAACGAGCTTATGGCGCCGTGAACCTCTAATGGGGACCACCCGTGCCGCTTAGGTAATCAGAGCAACGTTTTACCAAATGCGGCTTCGAAACCCGAGGATCCATATATTTTTCATTAGCCCAATAAAGCACGCAGACTTCTACATATAATCAACACCTCACCCCACCAGCATTTAAACCCACGATCTTATAATTGTGACCGGGGAATGCTACCTCTGGGCCACCAGGACAATAAAAGCAGTCCTAGACTCTGCTATGTTTCACACAAAGCCTGTTCAACGAGCTTATGGCGCCGTGAACCTCTAATGGGGACCACCCATGCCGCTTAGGTGATCAGAGCAACGTTTTACCAAATGTGGCTTCGAAACCCGAAGATCCTTATATATTTCATTAGACCATTAAAGCACGCGGACTTCTACATGTAATCAACACCTCACCCCACCAGGATTTGAACCAACGATCTTATAATTGTGACCGGGGAACGCTACCGCTGGGCCACCAGGACAATAAAAGCAGTCCTAGACTCTGCTATATTTCACACAAAGCCTGTTCAATGAGCTTATGGCGCCGTGAACCTCTAATGGGGACCACCCATGCCGTTTAGGTGATCAGACCAACGTTTTACTAAATGCGGCTTCGAAACAAGAAGGATCCATATATATTTCATTAGCCCAATAAAGTACGCGGACTTCTACATATAATCAACACCTCACCCCACCAGGGTTCAAACCCACGATCTTATAATTGTGACCGGGGTATGCTACCTCTGGGCCACCACGACAATAAAAGCAGTTCTAGACTCTACTATATTTCACACAAAGCCTGTTCAACGAGCTTATGGCGCTATGAACCACTATAGGGGACCACCCGTGCCGCTTAGGTGATCAGAGCAACGTTTAACCAAATGCGGCTTCGAAATCCGAGGATCCATAAATATTTCATTAGCCCAATAAAGTACGCAGACTTCTACATTTAATCAAAGCCTCACCCCACCAGGATTTGAAGCCACGATCTTATAATTGTGACCGGGGAACGCTACCTCTGGGCCACCAGGACAAGAAAAGCAGTCCTAGACTCTACTATATTTCACACAAAGCCTGTTCAACGACCTTATGGCGCCATGAACCTCTAATGGGGACTACCAGTGCCGCTTAGGTGATCAGAGCAACGTTTTACCAAATCCGGTTTCGAAACACGAGGATCCATATATATTTCATTAGCCCAATAAAGCACGTGGACTTTTACATATAATCAACACCTCACCCTACCAGGATTTGAACCCACGATCTTATAATTGTGACCAGGAAACGCTACCTCTAGGCCACTAGGACAATAAAAGCAGTCCTAGACTCTGCTATATTTCACACAAAGCCTGTTCAACGAGCTTATGGCGCCGTGAACCTCTAATGGGGCCCACCCGTGCCACTTAGGTGATCAGAGCAAAGTTTTACCGAATGCGGACTTCTACATATAATCAACACCTCACCCCACCAGGATTCAAACCCACGATCTTATAATTGTGACCGGGGTATGCTACCTCTGGGCCACAAGGACAATAAAAGCAGTCCTAGACTCTACTATATTTCACACTAAGACTGTTGAACGACCTTATGGCGCCATGAACCTCTAATGGAGACCACCCGTGCCGCTTAGGTGATCAGAGCAACCTTTTACCAAATCCGGCTTGGAAACACGAGGATCCATATATATTTCATTAGCCCAATAAATCACTCGGACTTCTACATATAATCAACACCTCACCCTACCAGGATTCAAACCCACGATCTTATAATTGTGACCGGGATATGCTACCTCTGGGCCACCAGGACAATAAAAGCAGTCCTAGACTCTACTATATTTCACACAAAGCCTGTTCAACGACCTTATGGCGCCATGAACCTCTAATGGGGACCACCCGTGCCGCTTAGGTGATCAGGGCAACGTTTTACCAAATCTGGCTTCGAAACACGAGGATCCATATATATTTCATTAACCCAATAAAGCACGCGGACTTCTACATATAATCAACACCTCAACCCACAAGGATTTGAACCAACAATCTTATAATTGTGACCGGGGGATGCTACCTCTGGGCCACCAGGACAATAAAAGCAGTCCTAGACTCTGCTATATTTCACACAAAGCCTGTTCAACGAGCTTATGGCGCCGTGAACCTCTAATGGGGACCACCTGTGCCGCTTAAGTGATCAGGGCAACGTTTTACCAAATCTGGCTTCGAAACACAAGGATCCATATATATTTCATTAACCCAATAAAGCACGCGGACTTCTACATATAATCAACACCTCACCCCACCAGGATTTGAACCCACAATCTTATAATTGTGACCTGGACGCTTAACTCAAGCTACCAGACAATAAAAGCAGTCCTAGACTCTGCTATATTTCACACATAGCCTGTTCAACGAGCTTATGGCGCCGTGAAACTCTAATGGGGACCACCCGTGCTGCTTAGGTGATCAGACCAACATTTTACCAAATGCGGCTTCGAAACAAGAAGGATCCATATATATTTCATTAGCCCAATAAAACACGTGGACTTCTACATTTAATCAACACCTCACCCCACCAGGATTTGAACCCACGATCTTATAATTGTGACCGGGGAACGCTACCTCTGGGCCACCAGGACAATAAAAGCAGTCCTAGACTCTGCTATGTTTCACACAAAGCCTGTTCAACGAGCTTATGGCGCCGTGAACCTCTAATGGGGACCACCCGTGCTGCTTAGGTGATCAGACCAACATTTTACCAAATGCTGCTTCGAAACAAGAAGGATCCATATATATTTTATTATCCCAATAAAGCACGCGGACTTCTACATTTAATCAACACCTCACCCCACCAGGACTTGAACCCACGATCTTATAATTGTGACCGGGGAATGCTACCTCTGGGCCACCAGGACAATAAAAGCAGTCCTAGACTCGGCTATATTTCACACAAAGCCTGTTCAACGAGTTTATCGCGCCGCGGAACTTGATGGGACCACCCATGCGGCCAGGGGTGATCAACGTTTTACCAAATGCGGGTTCGAAGTACGAGGATCCATATATATTTCATTAGCCCAATAAAGCACGCTGGACTTCTTCATATAATCAACACCTCACCCCACCAGGATCTGGAACCCACTTCCATCTTCTAATTCATGACCGGGAACGCTACCTCTGGCTCACCAGGAGACTAAAAGCATTCCTAGACTCTCCTATATTTCACACAAAGCCTGTTCAACGAGCTTATTGCGCCGTGAACCTCTAATGGGGACCACCCGTGCCGCTTAGGTAATCAGAGCAACGTTTTACCAAATGCGGCTTCGAAACCCGAGGATCCATATATTTTTCATTAGCCCAATAAAGCACGCAGACTTCTACATATAATCAACACCTCACCCCACCAGCATTTGAACCCACGATCTTATAATTGTGATCGGGGAATGCTACCTCTGGGCCACCAGGACAATAAAAGCAGTCCTAGACTCTGCTATGTTTCACACAAAGCCTGTTCAACGAGCTTATGGCGCCGTGAACCTCTAATGGGGACCACCCGTGCCGCTTAGGTGATCAGAGCAACGTTTTACCAAATGTGGCTTCGAAACAAGAGGATACATATATATTTCATTAGACCATTAAAGCACGCGGACTTCTACATGTAATCAACACCTCACCCCACCAGGATTTGAACCAACGATCTTATAATTGTGACGGGCGAATGCTACCTCTGGGCCACCAGGACAATAAAAGCAGTCCTAGATTCTGCTATATTTCACACAAAGCCTGTTCAACGAGCTTATGGCGCCGTGAACCTCTAATGGGGACCCCCCGTGCCGCTTAGGTGATTAGAGCAACGTTTTACCAAATGCGGCTTCGAAACACGAGGATCCATATATATTTCATTAGCCCAATAAAGCACGCTCACTTCTTCATATAATCAACAACACACCCCACCAGGATTCGAACCCAAGATCTTCTAATTGTGACCGGGGAACGCTACCTCTGGGCCACCAGGACACTAAGAGCAGTCCTAGACTCTGCTATAATACACACAAAGCCTGTTCAACGAGCTTATGGCGCCATGAACCTCTAATGGGGACCACCCGTGCCGCTTAGGTGATCAGACCAACGTTTTACTAAATGCGGCTTCGAAACAAGAAGGATCCATATATATTTCATTAGCCCAATAAAGCACGCGGACTTCTACATATAATCAACACCTCACCCCACCAGGGTTCAAACCCACGATCTTATAATTGTGACCGGGGTATGCTACCTCTGGGCCACCACGACAATAAAAGCAGTTCTAGACTCTGCTATATTTCACACAAAGCCTGTTCAACGAGCTTATGGCGCCGTGAACCAATAATGGGGACCACCCGTGCCGCTTAAGTGATCAGGGCAACGTTTTACCAAATCTGGCTTCGAAACACGAGGATCCATATATATTTCATTAACCCAATAAAGCATGCGGACTTCTACATATAATCAACACCTCACCCCACCAGGATTTGAACCCACAATCTTATAATTGTGACCGGGGGACGCTAACTCTGGGCCACCAGGACAATAAAAGCAGTCCTAGACTCTGCTATATTTCACACATAGCCTGTTCAACGAGCTTATGGCGCCGTGAAACTCTAATGGGGACCACCCGTGCTGCTTAGGTGATCAGACCAACATTTTACCAAATGCGGCTTCGAAACAAGAAGGATCCATATATATTTCATTAGCCCAATAAAGCACCTGGACTTCTACATTTAATCAACACCTCACCCCACCAGGATTTGAACCCACGATCTTATAATTGTGACCGGGGAACGCTACCTCTGGGCCACCAGGACAATAAAAGCAGTCCTAGACTCTGCTATATTTCACACAAAACCTGTTCAACGAGCTTATGGCGCCGTGAACCTCTGATGGGGACCACCCATGCGGCTTAGGTGATCGGAGCAACGTTTTACCAAATGCGGCTTCGAAGCACGAGGATCCATATATATTTCATTAGCCCAATAAAGCACGCAGACTTCTACATATAATCAACACCTCACCCCACCAGCATTTGAACCCACGATCTTATAATTGTGACCGGGGAATGCTACCTCTGGGCCACCAGGACAATAAAAGCAGTCCTAGACTCTGCTATGTTTCACACAAAGCCTGTTCAACGAGCTTATGGCGCCGTGTACCTCTAATGGGGACCACCCGTGCCGCTTAGGTGATCAGAGCAACGTTTTACCAAATGTGGCTTCGAAACCCGAGGATCCATATATATTTCATTAGACCATTAAAGCACGCGGACTTCTACATGTAATCAACACCTCACCCCACCAGGATTTGAACCAACGATCTTATAATT
>NW_024748601.1:0-27605 GCF_018991925.1 Homarus americanus
TAGAAGCCACATTGCTTCCCTCTCTCTCAGTTTCTCCTCTCCCTATTTCTTTCCTTCCTTTCCACTACTCTCCCATCTTTCCTTCTCCTCCCTCCCAATTTCATTTCTCCACCCTGCTATCTTCCCCTCCACTCATCAACAATTTCCTTTCAATCCTCCTCCCCTCCACGTCCCACCTTACCCCCCCCCCTTCCCTCACTTCACCCCCCTTTCAGCTCCTCCTCCCTCCCTCCTCCCCTCTCCCCTCCCCTCTCTCCATCCTCCCTCCTCCTCTCCCTCCTCTCTCCCTCCCTCCTTCTCTCCATCCCTCCTACCACTCAAAACACTAAAATACCCTGTTCGATTCTCTGCTCATCTTCTCCTTCCCTACCCTCCCATCTCTTCCCACTATTCTCCCTCTCTCCCCATTTTCTCTCAATCTAGGAACAACCGACCAGCACCTAATAATCACAAACTCAATAGATTACCAATGACTTGTAATGTAGTTTAGACGCGGCTTTACTCACCACAATGACGGCTCTGTCTGCTGTCTGTAGATCTACATATCTTAAAATATGCACAAAGGAACACGCTGGTTTGGCTAGTTTCGTATAAAAAAAAAAAAAAAGGAAAAAGGATAAAATTGTTTTTTTTTCTCGGGAGGGGTCTGTGGGGAGGGGGGGTAGGGGTCTAGTCTGTGGAGGGGGATGGGGGGGGAAGGAGTGAGGGGGGGAGGGTGGGGGAGAGAGGGGAGGAGGACGGGAGGGGTGATGGGAGGAAGGAAGGGGGGGTGAGGGGGAGATGTGGAGGAAAGGGGGAGAGAAAGATTTTTCGAAATAGCCCTTGAGTGCCTGGTGTTTGTGTGTGTGTGTGTGTGTGTGTGTGTAGAGGGAGGGGAGAGGGGAGGTGGGGGAGGCGCAGTGTGTGTGTGTGTGTGTAGAGGATGATGGTGGGGGGAGGGCGCAGTGTGTGTGTGTGTGTGTGTGTGTGTGTGTGAGTACAGAAAATTTATTAATTTACACTGTTGAGTATAATGGAGAGAGGTATACATGGGTGAAAGTATACATGAGTGACTGTACATAGGGAACACGTGAGTAGGTACATGTATGTATGTATGTATGTGTCTATGTATGTGTAAGTGTGTCTATTTTAATATATATATATATATATATATATATATATATATATATATATATATATATATATATATATATACAATTACAAGATCAACCTAGATCACCATCCACAACACGCAGTCTCGAATGCAATATTGTTTTTGCTTACCACCGTAGTGTCGTCGCTCACCAACAAGTTATCGTACAGACAACGCATCCTCAACACCTCCCCCCCTCCTCCTGCCGCCCACTGTGTCGTCAAACAACACTGATACGTTTGGGTAATTATCCCAGAAGTGAAAGAGTAAATAGACATCCATAATATATTTATCAAGGCTCGTCCTCAGCATTTGAAGCACCATGTTTGTTGAGTAACAAGGAGGGGAGGGGGGAGGGAGGGGGAGGGGAGGGGAGGAGGGGATAAGACAGCAACACACCTCCAGTATATACATTGTTGATTTATGTTTGAGGCAAATGTAATGGTGTGTTAATGATGCTCTTTTAAATTTTGTTTATGTTGTCTTATACTTTTCCTGTTTATTGTCTATGAAACATTAGCGGTATAATATCGTCTGCCTCTCTCTCATCACCACCACCTGCAGCCAGCCACTCCCATCATCACCTGGGGTAGAGGCTCACCTGCTATTAATGTACTCCTTTACCTGTCTCGTAGGTGTTGCTCTAAGTCCACTTCACTACACAAGCCAAATGTCCTAGTTACCGCTCGTGTCTCGTTTTCTGTTAAGTTTAGTCCCCCCCCAATTCATTTTCTGTTACCGTATTCCAGTCCCAATCCCCGTTTTCTGTTGCTTTATTCCATTTCCTGTTTTCTTTGGCCTCTTTCCATTTGTTATTTATAATTTTAATTTTCTTTCATCCATACTCCATTCTCTATCACTATACTCCATTGTCTATCACTATACTCCATTCTCTATCACTATACTCCATTGTCTATCACTATACTCCATTCTCTATCACTATACTCCATTGTCTATCACTATACCCATTCTCTATCACTCCATTTCTACTCTATTGTCTATCACTATACTCCATTCTCTATCACTATACTCCATTCTCTATCACTATACTCCATTCTCTATCACTATACTCCATTGTCTATCACTATACTCCATTCTCTATCACTATACTCCATTGTCTATCACTATACTCCATTCTCTATCACTATACTCCATTCTCTATCACTATACTCCATTGTCTATCACTATACTCTATTCTCTATCACTATACTCCATTCTCTATCACTATACTCCATTCTCTATCACTATACTCCATTCTCTATCACTATACTCCATTCTCTATCACTATACTCCATTGTCTATCACTATACTCCATTCTCTATCACTATACTCCATTGTCTATCACTATACTCCATTCTCTATCACTATACTCCATTCTCTATCACTATACTCCATTGTCTATCACTATACTCTATTCTCTATCACTATACTCCATTCTCTATCACTATACTCCATTGTCTATCACTATACTCCATTCTCTATCACTATACTCCATTATCACTGTACTCCATTTTCTATCACTATACTCCATTTTCTATCACTATACTCCATTCTCTATCACTATACTCCATTATCACTATACTCCATTCTCTATCACTATACTCCATTCTCTATCACTATACTCAATTGTCTATCACCATAATCATTTTTCAATATAATTCCATTACATCACTATACTCCATTGCCTATCACTATACTCCATTCTCTATCACTATACTCCATTTTTATCACTATACTCCATTATCACTATACTCCATTGCCTATCACTATACTCCATTCTCTATCACTATACTCCATTGCCTATCACTATACTCCATTATCACTATACTCCATTGCCTATCACTATACTCCATTCTCTATCACTATACTCCATTGCCTATCACTATACTCCATTCTCTATCACTATACTCCATTGCCTATCACTATACTCCATTCTCTATCACTATACTCCATTGCCTATCACTATACTCCCCTTTCTATCAACCACACTCCATTTTCTGTTTCTTGCCTCCATTCCCAGAGACAAGTGAAGGCATTGACGTAATCTCACAAAGGGAAAGAAATAATGGCAAAAAAAAATAATACAATCAATTTAAACAATCTTGAAAACAACAGAGTATTATTTCCAATGTCATTATTTTTTCCTCCAATTTGTTTTTCCATCTGTTGTTGATGTTTGTCTCAGTCCTCAGTAACGAGTAGTAAAAGAAACGTCAGTGAAGAGAAAAAGTTAAGTTAAGAAGGAAAAACGAAATCACAGTGGAAAAAATAATTTAGAAATGGATGTACTTTTGTGTGTGTGTGTGTGTGTGTGTGTGTGTGTGTGTGTGTGTGTGTGTGTGTGTGTGTGTGTGTGTGTGTTGTCTTATTAATATATATATTTTTATTTATTTTTTATTTGTTTGTTCTTTTACTTTAATAAACTTTGAAAACTGTGTATGTTAAAAGAGGTATTTTCTTGCCTTGTCATTATAATATGTATTTGTAATTTCTCTCACGTTATGTCTGAGAAAAAATATTAATACTTTTATGTTGTCTTTGTTTTTGAAGGGGAAAAATAACTTGTAGAAATATGTTAATGTAACGAAAAATATATATTGAAATTTATTAATGGGAAGCAAAATATTGTGAAAATTGTGTGTGATGTTTATTTACAAGAGAAATTAAATAAATGTTGATATATATAAATGAAGGAATAATATTTGGATATGTTTCAATGAGTGAAAGATTTTTCATTGAGTTCATAAAGTCTGATGTAAGTTATTGACTTGTGGAATGTTTGTGTAATAATGATAATAATAATATTACGGTAATAATAATAAATAATAATAATAATAATAATAACAATAATAATAATAATAATAATAATAATAATAAATAAATAAAGGCTAAAATTACATAATGAACAGAAGCTTTCAATACACACACACACACACCAGGTAGTGTGTTGAGCACCTGTGAGTCGGTGTCACCTGGTTGGTCCTCACCCACACACTAATTATACCTGCAGATAATCCTCACCTGCCCCCACCCCCTCTCTGCCCCCACACCGTGTTGTAGCGCCTTGGCTGAGTTGTGATTGTGAGAGGTGTATCGCTGAGTGTTGCTCTCCTACTACTACTACTACTACTACTACTATATACTAAGTGTTTATAGGATCACGTGAAGATTAGGCACCCTAGATTATTATATCTGATAAGTAAACGCCTTAGCACTAACCTAACCTAACCTAACCTAACCTAACTCAATCAAATCAAATCCTACCCAATCCAACCTAACCCAACCTAACCCCAACCTAACCCCAACCTAACCCCAACCTAACCCCAACCTAACCTAACCTACCGTAGCTCAATGATGCCCCCAGGTGTGAGAGGTCCGTCAAACGAAGCTCCACTTACCTGTATGGGCATTATTACCTGTCGCCGTGTTGGTGTTGTTGTTTTTGTCTTTGTTGTTGTTGTTGTTGCTGCTGCTGCTTTGTAATCCTCAGTTGTTGATTATTTTCATCCTTCTCCATCCGGCTGTAGATTAAACTGACGCTTGAGAAAAATGAAGTAAGATCTGAAAGAAATATTCCGTTTACGTAAAGCCTTGTATGTGTGTCTGTCGGGGGTCGTGTGTGTGCGTCAGACATCGAGAGAAGTATACACGTACACCATTTATAAAGAAGTACTTACATAATGTGTACCTATCCGCCAGGCTTATTAGAGATCATCATATTATTAATAAAAATAAACTAACATTCTGCAAAAACATTCTCAAAAATATATGGAAAAATAATTACTTCTTGAATTTTGAAACTCTTGATACACACACACACATACAGTATATAAATACATAGAGCACTGTACATGAAATATTTTTACATAAGTCAGGTGTATGAATCCTAATATTTACTTAGACACCGGAGAGTAATTTAACCATAGCTTAAAAAATAAATGTAATATTTTTTTTATATAATACAGATGAGTGTGTGTGTGGGGGGGGAGGTGTGTGTGTGGTGGTGTGTGGGGTGGGGTGGGGGGTGTATTTTATAGATATCCCCACAACATATTAGATATTAAAACCTTTTAATACAAAGTATCAACATCAACTACGAACACCTGAGATAAATACATTGATAATTATATACACCTGAAGAGAGAGAGAGAGAGAGAGAGAGAGTATCATACAACTCTCAGTAGTTCTAACCCTAATACAACGCCAATACGAGCGAACAAAAATGCCTGGCGTTCCCTTATACAGTACTTCACACCGACAAAACTAATGGAAACTCGTCTGACTAACGTTTGCTCGCCTTCTGCCCACAATGGCGCTCATATATACCTCAGTGAATAAATAGTTCCGATGAAATAAAACATGAATAATAATCTTGACAGTTTTTTATATTTGTCCCTTAAAGATTTATTCATTAGATAAAGTTCGACAAAGTATATAACATTATGTATAAACCTACACTCCCTCATCTCCCCACTCCCCCATCTCCCCATCTCCCCCATCTCCCCACCCCATCTCCCCACCCATCCCCTCCCCATCTCCCCCACTCCCCCATCACTCCCCATCTCCCCACTCCCCCACATCTCCCCACTCCCCATCACTCCCCCCATCTCCCCACTCCCCATCTCCCCACTCCCCCCATCCCCATCTCCCCACTCCCCCATCACCCCCATCTCCCCACATCCCCATCTCCCCATCTCTCCCCACATCACTCCCCCATCTTCCCACTCCCCCATCACCCCCCATCTCCCCACTCCCCACATCACCTCCATCTCCCCACTCCCCCATCTCCCCACTCCCCCATCACTCCCCATCTTCCCCACTCCCCACATCACCCCCATCTCCCCACTCCCCACACTCACCTCCATCTCTCCCCACTCCCATCACTCCCATCACTCCACATACACTTCCCCTTCTTAACCTCTCTCCTTCATCACCCTTGTCTGCAGTTTGGCGTCTTGTCGGTATTTTAGGTCCTGTCGATAGTCTGGCCGTCCTCGGCACTTTGAGCGTCTTGTCAGTAGCCCACGTCTTGTCGGCATCTTAACCCTGGTCTACATCTCCCTGTCCTTGTCTACATTCTTGGTCCCGAATGCTAGTCTCTAGGACCCTGTCAAGTAGCTCCACAGTCCCATCTAGCAGTCTAACGTCCTGGTCCATACTCCTGGCGTCCTTCTACAGCCATATCCTGGTCCATATCTTCACGTCCTGTCTACTCCTCAGGTCCTGTCAACATCTCACGTCCTGGTCTACAGTCTGTGTCCTGTCCACATTCCCTGGCGTCCTGTCTAAGGCCCACGTCCTATTCAGCTGGCTGTCCTGTCTACATTCTCAACGTCCTGTCTACATTCTTGGCCGTCCTTGTCTACAATGCCTACGTCCTTTCCATAGTCTACGTCCTTCCTACTACGTCCTGTCTATAGCCCATGTCCTGTCAGCAGCTCACGTCCTTGTCTACATTTCTGGGGTCCTGTTCACATTTTCACGTTTGTTTGGTATTTTTATGCCTTTGTCTGGTAGTTTGGCGTTTGTTTGGTATTTTGGCGTCTTGTTATTTTAGTCTTGTTTTGTCGGTATTTTACGTCTTGTCGGTAGTTTCGTCTTGAAGGTAGTAAATGAGGTGGTGGGGGAGGAGAGGGAGGAAGTAGCTGTTGTCGGGAGATGGAGGAGGAGGAGGGGAGGGGAGGTGGTGGAGGAGAACCAGCGGTATAAGCAGAAGCAGTGGCAGAAGTAGAGGACTTGCTGTCTGGAGGAGGAGGAGGAAGACCCAACAGAATCAGAAAAGATCAACAAGTAGAAAGAGGAGAGGAAAGGAGTGGGAGAGAGAAAGGAGAGAAAAGAGAGGAAGGAGAGAAAGGAGAGAGAATGAGAGGAAGAGAGACAGAGAGAGGAGAGGAAGGGTTGGGGATATTATAAGCAGAGTCATTATAGAGGGGGGCAGGAGGAGCCCAGTAAGTCCAGGTCGGTTGGGAAGGAATTAGTAATTGTTTTGTAATGGTTGAATCTCACAAGGGTTACTGGGCCCCCACCGACCTGCCCTGCCCTCTGCCACCAACTAATGCCTACCTCACTATGCTCTGGATTAGTAGGGAGAGTGGGGTGAGAGGAAGGAGAGAAAAAAAACTAAGGTGAGTGGGGTTGAGGAATGAGGAGATGGTTGGGGGAGGATGTGGGGAGTGAGAGAAGATGGTAATGAGTGGGATGAGGAGATGAACTGGGATGTGGTGTGTGTGTGTGTGTGGAGAAGAGGGAAAGAGGAGTATAAATTGGGAGGGAAGAGCCAGGTATGGGAGTTAATAATGAAGCATCATTTTAGATTATGACAGTGTGCTGTAGAGGCTGAGGGAAGAATGTAAATGGGTTCTAAGTATGGAGATGAGGAAGTAGTTGGTGGGGTGAGAGGAGGAGGAGAGGGCGGGTGTCTGTATGCTGGGAAGGAAGAACACTCAATTAAGGATTGTTCACCTGTTATACACCTGTCGTTCGTTGATTACATTCCTCCTCTACCACCTCCCTACACACACACACACCTATACCTGTCAACAAATAGAAGACAGAGAGGAGAGAGGAAGGTAACATTAAATGAGAAAAGCCCTAAAACCTGCAAACAAGCAAACATACAAACAAACAAACGTAAGTATAAAAAAACAATCCTCAGTTAAACAAACACACAAAACAGATTTAGAACAAACTTCACAAACCAGAGTCCCATTCTCCCCTCCCTCCCTCAATCCTCCTTTCTCTCTTCCATTTTCTCCCCTTCTCGTTCCTCCTATCTTACTCCCTCCTCTCCTCCTCCCTCTTGTCTTCCCTCCCTAATCTCTCCCTCACTTCTTTTCCCCTCCTCCCCTCCTTACTCATTTCTATCTTTCTTCCCACCCTCCTCCTTCCTGTCTTTCTTCTCCCTCCCTTCCTTCCTTTCCTCTTTTCCTCCTTCTGTCTTCTCCTCCTCCTGTCTTCCTTCCTCCTCCTCTCTCCTCCATCTCTTCTTCCTCCACCACCAGAATATCGCGTTTGGTGGTGTGAGGGAAAGAAGAGTGAGAATAGGAAGAGAGAGGAGAAAGAGTACGGATGAAAGTAGGGAGGAAGGAGAAATGGGGTAGGGGAGTAGAAGGGTGGAGAGCACGGATGAAAGTAGGGAGAGAAAGGAAAGAGGGACATAGAGGCTGGTGCATCTACTACCACGTCGTTGCTGTGGTGGGAGGGCGGGCAGCGTCCAGGAGGCGTGGCTGAATGCGTGTGATGTGTGTAGATCGACTCAAGGGAGGGCGGCTGGGAGGCGTGTGAGGGGTGGCCCTCTACACCTGGGAGTGTTTAATAGCTCTTGGGATGGGGAGGAGGAGGAGGGAGGAGGGAGGGGGAGGTTGGAGAGTGGTGGTGAGGGCATTGGCTGTGGGAGCTTCGTGAGCCAGTCATGTGGTGGCGCAGGTGAAGAGTCTGCTAGCTAGGTTGGTCGTGGGTGGGTGGGTGGGTGGCGAGGGAGGAGAAGGAGAAGTTGGTGGGGGCGTGGTTGTTTGGTCGTGAAGGAGGAAATGAGGAGGAGGAGGTGATTGGTGGGGGAGGAGGGCGTGGTTTGTTTGGTTGTGAGGGAGAAGGAGGAGGAAAAGAATTATTTGGAGGAGGAGGGAGGGTGAGGGTCGTGGTTTGTTGATGGAGTGGGGGGGGGGTGAGGGTCGTGGTTTGTTGTTCATGAAGGAAGAAGAAGACGTGGTTGACAGTTAAGGGATTATTATTAATTTATTATTATTATTATTATTATTATTATTATTATTATTATTATTATTATAAAAATAAACTTGGATAATTTATTTACAAGGGATAACAGCTCAGGTAGAGGTACAGGTGACCCAACAAGTACAGGTGAATAAGGATATTAACAAGTATTCAGGTACAGATCACACATACAGATACAGGTAGGCTTGCAGGTACAGGTAGGCTTACAGTTACAGGTACAGATTACAAAAAAAAGTATAGAGGCACAGGTAGAACTATACTCAGGTACAGCATAGGTACAGGTATAGATGGATATACACTAGTACAGGTAGCAAGCTACAAATTAAGCTTACAATATACAGCCACAGACACGAAATCCATCCTTATGAGTTTGTAATACTATACACAGGAACAACACTAACATTATATCACGTCCATCATGTTTACCTCATCACCCTTCCCCATTAACCTGTTCCTTGTGGCGGCTGTTGGCGTGTCGAGTACTACTGATTTGAGGCCGGTTGCGCATAGTATTTTCCCGCTGTTGACGTTATATTATCGGCCGTCGATGGTAGATCATTCGGTTAGTATGTAGGGTTTAGTAAAGATCAAGTTCCTCTACATGTCTGAGTCTCTGATATGCTAGATGAGACTGAACTGCTGGAATGAGACTGAACTACTGGAATGAATCTCTGAACTGCTGGAATGAGACTGAACTGGAATGAATCTCTGAACTGCAAGAGACGGCAACTACTGGAATGAATCTCTGAACTGCTGGAATGAGACAGAACTATTGGAATGAGTGGAACTGCTGGAATGAGACTGAATTGCTGGAATGAGTCTCTGAACTGCTGGAATGAGACTGAACTGCTGGAATGAGTGTCTGAACTGCTGGAATGAGTCTCTAAACTGCTGAAATGAGTGAACTATTGGAATGAGTCTGAACTGCTGGAATAAGTCTGAACTGCTGGAATGAGTCTAAACTGCCTGAACTCAGTCTACGACTGGAACTAGTCTCTGAACTGCTGGAATGAAGACTGAACTGCTGGAATGAGACTGAAATGCTGGAACGAGTCTCTCAACTATTTATTGTTTTAGCTAGTGCAGTGGGCATAACCGTATCCCCACTTAAGCTTGTCTCCGTACCACAGTAGAGTCTCCATGTGCTAGTATATAGAGTCTCCATGTACTAGTAAAGTCTCCATGTGCTAGTAAGTCTCCATGTACTAGTATATAAGTCTCCATGTACTAGTATATAGAGTCTCCATGTACTAGTATATAGAGTCTCCATGTACTAGTATATAGAATCTCCATGTACTAGTAAGAGTCTCATGTACTAGTATATAAGAGTCTCCATGTACTAAGTAGAGTCTCCATACATAGTATATAAGTCTCCATGTACTAGTATATAAGTCTCCATGTACTAGTATATAGAGTCTCCATGTCCTAGTATAGAGTCTCCATGTACTAGTAAAGTCTCCATGTACAATATATAGAGTCTCCATGTACTAGTAGAGTCTCCATGTACTAGTATATAAGTCTCCATGTACTAGTAGAGTCTCCATGTGTAGTATATTAGTCTCCATGTACTAGTAGAGTCTCCATGTGTACAAATTGAGTCTCCATGTACTAGTAGAGTCTCCATGTACTAGTAGAGTCTCCATGTGCTGTATATAGAGTCTCCATGTACTAAGTAGAAATCTCCATGTGCTAGTATATAAGTCTCCATGTACTAGTAGAGTCTCCATGTGCTAGTATTTGAGTCTCCATGTACTAGTAGAGTCTCCATGTGCTAGTATATAGAGTCTCCATGTACTAGTAGAGTCTCCATGTACTAGTATATAGAGTCTCATGTACTAAGTCTCCATGTACTAGTAGAGTCTCCATGTGCTAAAAAATGAGTCTCCATGCTAGTAAGAGTCTCCATGTACTAGTAGACTCCATGCTAGTATATAGAGTCTCCATGTACCAGTAGAGTCTCCATGTGCTAGTATATGACTCTCCATGTACCATAGAGTCTCCATGTGCTAGTATATAGAGTCTCATGTACCATAAAGTCTCCATGTGCTAGTATATAGAGTCATGTCCAGTAGAGTCTCCATGTACTATTAGAGTCTCCATGTGCTAGTATATAGAGTCTCCATGTACAAGTAGAGTCTCCATGTACTAGTAAGTCTCCATGTACTAGTAGAGTCTCCATGTACCAGTAGAGTCTCCATGTACTATTAGAGTCTCCATGTGCTAGTATATAGAGTCTCCATGTACTAGTAGAGTCTCCATGTATTAATTTTCATTGCCATGTATTATCTCCGAGTACCATAATAAACCCTCCAGGTATTAATAAACCCTCAGGTATTAATAAACCCTCCAGGTATTAATAAACCCTCCGGTATATCAACCCTCCAGGTATTAATAAACCCTCCAGGTATTAATAACCCTCCAGGTATTAATAAACCTCCAGGTATATAAACCTCAGGTATTAATAAACCCTCCACATATTAATAAACCCTCCAGGTATTAATAAACCCTCCAGGTATTAATAAACCCTCCAGGTAATAAACCCTCCACATATTAATAAACCCTCCAGGTATTAATAAACCTCCAGGTATTAATAAACCCTCCAGGTATTAATAAACCTCCAGGTATAAACCCTCCAGGTATTAATAAACCCTCCAGGTATTAATAAACCTCCAGGTAATATCAACCCTCCACATATTAATAACCCTCCAGGTAGTAATAAACCTAGGTATTAATAAACCCTCCAGGTATTAATAAACCCTCCAGGTATTAATAAACCCTCCAGATAATAAACCTCGGATATTAATAAACCCTCCAGGTATTAATAAACCCTCAGGTATTAATAAACCCTCCAGGTATTAATAAACCTCAATTGATAATACTCCAGGTATTAATAAACCCTCCAGTAATAATAAACCCTCCAGGTATTAATAAACCCTCCGGATTAATAAACCCTCCAGGTATAATAAACCTCCAGTAATAATAAACCCTCAGGTATTAATAAACCCTCCAGGTATTAATAAACCCTCCGGTATAATTAAACCTCCAGTTATTAATAAACCCTCCAGGTATTAACAAGCAACCTCCAGGTATTAATAAACCCTCCAGGTAATAAACCCTCCAGGTATTAATAAACCCTCCAGGTATTAATAAACCCTCCAGGTATATAAACCATCAGGTATTAATAAACCCTCAGGGATATATTAATAAAACCTCCAGGTATTAATAAACCCTCCAGGTATAATAAACCTCAAGGTATTAATAAACCCTCCAGGTATTAATAAACCCTCCAGGTAATAATCGACCTCCAGGTATCAACCCTCCAAGTGATAATAAACCCTCCAGGTAATAATAAACCCTCCAGGTATTAATAAACCCTCCAGGTATTAATAAACCACTCCAGGTATTAATAAAACCCTCCAGGTATTAATAAACTCTCCAGGTATTAATGAACCCTCAGGTAGACCCCCTGGTATAAGCCCCCACATGCAAAACCTCCACGTATAAACCCTCCAGATGGACCAAGTAAACAAAACAGAGCTGAACATGTCATTACCTCAATATCCTCCTAATTAAATGCTAAGGTTTTAATACGGTGGTAAAGTATAAGTCAATATATACCTTACTTTTCCTTAAGTAGATCAAGACGTTAAGTAGGTTAGGTATTAAGTGATATCTGGGGTGGTTTTTCTCTCTCTCTCTCTCTCTCTCTCTCTCTCTCTCTCTCTCTTTCTCTCTCTCTCACTTATCAAGGTCGAGTGTTTGTAAAGTGAACGATGCACGTCATTGCCCAAGTGTCTATATTAATAACACGACTACTTAGGATGTTACTCGTAAGCTTTTAAATATGGACAAATATGGTTCATTAATCGCGTCGTTTGGTCATAAGTTCTTGTGGCAATAGTTAGCAGGAGTGCCAAGTGAAGAATATTGGCACTAGTTATGAAAGAGTGATAGTTAAAATAAGGTGGCACTAGTTATTAAGATTGTCAAAGGAGATCAGCAGGATAACGCTGGGTGTGCCACTAGTGAGGTATAGTGGCACTAGTCACGATGGATGCCACTGGAGGAGATATTGACCCTAGTCACTGGTCATTAAAGGGTTGAGCATTATATCAGTAGAAGTCACACAAGAGTGATGGTGGCGCTAGTCATCGTAGTGCCATTAAGTGCCTGGCATTAATCACCATTAGAGTGCCACTTGAGGGACTTGCAATAGTCACTAGGTGTACCAATAGTCTGTAAGAGTGCCAGTAATCAGGAGAAACGGCAGTAGTAAGAGTGCCAATAATCAGCAGGGAGAAACGGCAGTAGTAACAGTGCCAATAATCAGCAGGAAACAGCAGTAGTAAAGGTGCCAGTAATCAGCAGGGAGGAAACAGCTGCAGTAATAGTGCCAATAATCAGCAGGAGGAAACAGCTGTAGTAAAGGTGCCAATAATCAGCAGGAAGGAAACAGCAGTAGTGCCATAATAATCACAAGGAAAGTCAGTAGAGATATAGCTAGTCAGCTAGAGAAGGTCCACAATCAGATGACACTCCAGAGGCTGGAAGGTGAGGAGAGAGGTGGTGGAGGAGGATAGAGGAGGAGAGGAAGATAAGGATGAAAGAAAGTAGTGTGGTAAGGGTGGAAGAGAGAATGAACGACTGAATAATAGAAAAACACCACAAAATATTACTCATAAATTCACTCTTTATAATTCGACTCATAGCTCATAACTTTACTCATAACTATTCTCACAACTCAACTACAATTAGCATGTTTACTCATAAATCATAACTTCTTACGATTATACTTATAACAAAAATATACTTACAACTCCATAACTCACTATAACTCATTTTAACACAGCTTTACTCATAACTCACAAGTCTACTCCATCTCTACTCATAACTCACATCTCTCATCTCTACTCATAACTCACAAGTCTACTCACATCTCTACTCATAACTCATATCTCTACTCACATCTCTACTCATAACTCACCAGTCTACTCACATCTCTACTCATAACTCACCAGTCTCACATCTCTACTCATAACTCACAAGTCTCACATCTCTACTCATAACTCCAGAGTCTACTCACATCTCTACTCATAACTCCTGGTCTACTCACATCTCTACTCATAACTCACAAGTCTACTCACATCTCTACTCATAACTCATAAGTCTACTCACAGCTTTACTCATATCTCATAACACACAACTTTACTCATAAATCACAATTCTACTCACAACTTTATTCATAACTCACAACTCCCAATTCTCAAATTTACTCATAAATTACAATTCTATTCACAGCTTTATTCATAATGCACAACTTCCTCATAAATCATAACTCTACTTTACTCACAAATCTACTCACCTCTACTCATAACTCACAACTCACTCTCACCTCACAACTCTACTCACAACTCACAACTCTACTCACAAGGCACAACTCTACTCATAACTCACAACTCTATTCACAACTCACAACTCTACTCCACAAGGCACAACCCCACTCACAAGGCACAACTCTATCACAACTCTATTCCACAACGCACAACGCATAACTCACAACTCTCCATCATAACTCACAACTCTACTCACAACTCACAACTCTATTCACAAGGCACAACTTACTCAACGCACAACTATACTCACAACTCACAATGCACTTACTCACAACTCACATCTCTACCACAACTCTACTCACAACGCACTACTCACAACTTGTCCAGTTTGGTCAGTGTTCACAAGGGAAAGATTTAAGCCACCTGGCCTCGGGGATTATGTTCTGGCAACACTGTTTGTTCTGAGCCTGAGTCACTATCCTGTCTGAGTCACCATCCTTTCTGAGTCACCATCCTTTCTGAGTCACCATCCTGTCTGAGTCACCATCTTGTCTGAGTCACCATCCTGCCTAACTCACCATCCTGCCTGACCTGCCATCCTGCCCGACTCACCATCCTGCCCGAGTCACCATTCTGAGTCACCATCCTGTCTAGGTCACCATCCTGTCTGAGTCACCATCCTGCTTGACTTACCATCCTGCCTGACTCACCATCCTGTCTGAGTCACTATCTGAGTCACCATCCTGTCTGAGTCACCATCTTGTCTGAGTCACCATCCTGTCTGAGTCACCATCCTGCTTGACTCTACCATCCTGCCTGACTCACCATCCTGTCTGAGTCACCATTCTATCTGAGTCACCATCCTGCCTCAGTCACCATCCTGTCTGAGTCACCATCCTGTCTGAGTCACTATTCTACCTGAGTCACCATCCTGCCTGACTCATTACTCGACAGCATCAGATTAAATCATTGTACTGTAGCTCTTATGAGGTTCACTGTAGGTTAACCTAATGGTACCTGTTTCCCCGTGTCTGTACCTCTACCTGTACCGTCTACGGATTCTGTACCTGTAATAATTGATGTATTTATCTGAAATCTGTATTTTTACCTGATTTCTATAGTTAAATCGGTGTCTGTAAGGATGAGTGTGAGAGTGGAATCTGCGTCTGGATTTATTCTTTATGGCTAAATTGGTACCTGTAGTAGTAGTAGTAGTAGTATTAGTAGTAGTAGTAGTAGTAGTAGCGTCAGTCAGGCCCCTCCTGCAGTAACACACCGTCAAGGTCCTAGGATAATCTGGTGTCAGCCCTGCAAGATGCTGGTAATTTGAACCTCGGACTACCATTTTAAGACGGCCGGTGGTGAGTGGGGGTGGTGGATGGGGATTAGCGAGGGCGTGCGGGCGGGTGAGGGCAAGAGAGGGTGGCGCAGGGGACACAGCCCATTAACCCCCAGGAAAGTCCGAATGCGAAGGGAGGTAGGTAGGAGGGTGAGGATGGGACCTGTGGTGGTGATAATTGCTGGTTTCTGTCTTCACCAGGGCCGGGTCGCGGAGGCAGGTATCTACTGAGGCAAATATTTACCCCCTTGGTTTTACCTGTCCTCTCCTGTTGTATTAAGTCATTGGGGTAGGTTAAGCCAGTGATTAGAGTATGTATGCATGTATGTATGTATGTATGTATGTATGTATGTATGTATGTATGTATGTATGTATGTATGTATGTATGTATGTATGTAATTAACACAGCTCAACATTAAGACATTTTTTCTTGATACCTGTCTAACTAACTAACACGAGTGGACATAATGGTCAGCCCAGTACTGTACCCTTGACCCGGATCTAAGAGGTGTAAATACCTCTAGGTTCACTATACCGGGAACTCAACACGGATTTAAGTGATTTAATGAGTGGGTTTTAAAGCTTCTACCTGAGATATAGGAAAATAATATTAAATTGTTATATATGTTTTAGCTCATGTGTGTGTGTGTGTGTGTGTGTGTGTGTGTGTGTGTGTGTGTGTGTGTGTGTGTGTGTGTGTGTGTGTGTGTGTGTGTGTGTGTGTGTGTGTGTGTGTGTGTGTGTGTGTGTGTGTGTGTGTGTGTGTGTGTGTGTGTGTGTGTGTGTGTGTGTGTGTGTGTGTGTGTGTGGTGTGTGTGTGTGTGTGTGTGTGTGTGTGTGTGTGTGTGTGTGTGTGTGTGTGTGTGTGTGTGTGTGTGTGTGTGTGTGTGTGTGTGTGTGTGTGTGTGTGTGTGTGTGTGTGTGTGTGTGTGTGTGTGTGTGTGTGTGTGTGTGTGTGTGTGTGTGTGTGTGTGTGTGTGTGTGTGTGTGTGTGTGTGTGTGTGTGTGTGTGTGTGTGTTGTGTGTGTTGTGTGTGTGTGTGTGTGTGTGTGTGTGAGAGAGTGTGTGTGTGTGTGTGTGGTACAGAGACAGGCAACGACTGGAAAATAAAAAGAGAGAAACAAAAACAAAAGATAAACAAAGAAAAAGAGATAAAAGGAAACAGAAAGAGAAAAAAGAGAATAGAGGAGAAGGATGAAAGAAGAGAAGAAGAAGAGGAGGGAGAAAGGAAGAGGAGGAGGAGAAGAAGGATGATTAAAGTTATATTAGACAGAACAAAAAAAAAGAAAGAAAAACAAAGGAAATAAAGAGAAGAAGAAAAGGCGGAGAAAGAGATGAAGAGTAATAAAAAGGAGGAAGAGAAGAAGAAGGATTAGCAGATAAAACAGAGAAGCAGAAAGAAAATAATTAGAACAATTATAATAAGAAAGAAGAAGAGAGAAAGGATGAAGAGGAAGAGTAAGAAGAGAAGAAGAAGAAGAAGAAGAAGAAGAAGAAGAAGAAGAAGAAGAAGAAGAAGAAGAAGAAGAAGGATTAGCAGATAAAAGCCTAACCTCCCTCTCCTCCCTCCCTCCCCCTCAAAAAAAGGACACTCGCTCCCACTACCGACGAAGCATTAATCTAGCTTACTGGAGCCCCGTTGATGGTTCATGGTTGCTTAATACCGCCATGTTTAGCTGTGTGCATGGGTGGGTGATTGCCCCAGATCGCACCCCCTTCCCTCCCCCACCTCACCCCTCTCTCTCTCCTCACCACCTCTTCCTCCCCACCACCCCTCCCAAGTGTCTCAGCTACAAGTGCTCAGCTCAGACTCAGGGATAATGAAGGTGGTGGGTGGTGAGGTGGGGAGGGGAGAAATGAGGGGAGGGTTAGTAGGTGGTGGTGGGGGGGTTGGTTGGTTGGTGGAGGACAAGGAGGTGGTGGGGTTAGATGAGGGAAGGGGTTTGGGAGGTGAGGGGTGGAAGGTGGGTAGGGGGTGGAAGGTGGGTAAGGGGTGGAAGGTGGGTAAGGGGGTGGAAGGTGGGTAAGGGGGGGTGATAGTAGTAGTGGTATTGTGGCTGTAAGTAAACAAGATTCACAGAGAGGAAACAGACCATGCGTTCTCTCAGGCTCGGTCTGTTGAGTACTGCATCAAACATTGACTCTTAGAACTCACCTGCGATTCACAAGACAACAACATAAACCTTTGTTGACGCTTACAAAAAAATCTATGGTAATTTTTGATACTTTGAATTTGATTTAGAAAACGGTGTACATTTTTCTTATGTGAAGTTCATAAATTAGACTTTATTTCTATTCAACGTATCACTAACCACGTGCAGTCCCAAAATCACATATCCACGTCGTAATATAACATATCCATCCTTTTAAACTATCACACCTATCTACATACCAAAATCGCAATCCACGTCCCTTATAAACTAACAACACCTATCCATGTATCCAAATCCATCTATCCATGTCCCCAATTAACATATCTATCCTTCTCTCCAACAGGTAAGAACATCCCTCTACACGTGGTGATTGAAACTATCCCCTGTGTGGTGTGGGGATGGGGATAGAGGAGCTACGGGGAGGGTAGAGATGGATAGCTACCCCTCATCCTGGACACACCCGCTTCACCGACCTCCTGCAGTCAGCTCTGGTCAAGTTGGGTTACTCGGAGGAACTGACCCATGCAAGAGTAAGTCCGTGTGTGTGTGTGTGGGAGAGATTTTTGTATTGGATTGATTTTCTTCTTAGTGACGTTTTGAATATTTTTTTTTTCCTCTGTGTCTTCAACTTTTTTCTTCCTGTAATTTTAGCTTTCTTCTTTATTCCTCCTGTAACTTCAACTTTCTTCCTCCCGTAGCTTCCATTTTTCCTTAGTCTTCATGTAACTTAAATTTTCTTTCTTTTTCTTCCTGTAATTTTAGTTTTCTTCTTTATTTTACATGTAACTTCTTATTTTTTCCTCGTAACTTTCACCTTCTTCCTCCTGTAACTTCCACCTTCCTCCTGTAACTTCCACCTTCTTCCTCCTGTAACTTCCACCTTCTTCCTCCTGCTTCTCACCTTCTTTTCCTCCTGTAACTTCACCTTCCTCCTGTAACTTCCACCTTCCTCCTCCTGTAACTTCCACCTTCCTCCTGTAACTTCCACCTTCTTCCTCCTGTAACTTCCACCTTCTTCCTCCTGTAACTTCCACCTTCCTCCCGGTCCTTCAGTATGCCTCTCATTTCCTATACCTCATCAGCCTTAGCTCAGTAACTTGTAGATAAACGAAATTTGAAAACTGTGTGTTTGTGTGTGTAATAATAATAATAATAATAATAATAATTGACGGTTTATTGAAAAGGTTCTGCAGCCCGAAGGCTGAAAATATACAATGGACATAAATGACTTATTACATACATTGGTGGTTTAACAAAAGCCTTCGTTAGAGAAAGGTAAAGGAACATACAGTGAACATACAGAGTAATGTAGGTGTTGACAGCAAAAACGTAGTGTAGTAACTCCCTCCCAGATGGTGTTAGGAAGGACCTCACGTGGTGTAGTGGTTCCCCATCTGTGAATACTTGGGATCATCAGAAGATTAACATTCCTAACCTAACCTAACCCCTCCCTCTCTGCAGGTAGCATTAGGGTGGTTAATCATCATGTGAGATTAATCTAGAGAATCTTCAGGTTATCGGTGCTCGTTCTTGTGGTGTTCCTCAAACCTTTTCTCCTCCTCCTCCTCCTCCTCCTCCTCCTCCTCAAGGTCAAAGGTCACCAAAAATACACAGTTTGGGTTTAGGTCACTACAGTCCCCAGTCATATGTGAGAGAGACGGGGAAGGGGAGGGAAGTAAGGGAAAGGAAGGGAAGGAAGGTATGGGGTGGGTGGGGTGGTGGGGGAGTTATATTTATCTCTTTAATTATACACTACTTCACAACTAAGAAACTGTACGTGACTTTGTGTATTGGTGACCGAGTCTCTGAGACCTGTAGTGTGACCTGGCTTATCTGAGAGCTCTTATTATGGCTCTCTGTTTACATACACGTAATGGTAATAATGATGATAATAGTAATAGTAATAATAATAACTACAAGAACAACAACAACAATTACTACTATTACTATTACGATTACACACACACACACACACACACACCTTCTCTTTCACACCTCCCTTCCATTTCCCTCATTCCTTCATCTTTCATTTCTACACTTCCCTCCTCTTCTTGCCCTCTTTCCTTCCCTGCCTCCTCTCTTCCTACCTACCCCCCCTCTAACCTCCTCCCGCCACTGCCCCACCAGCCAGCGCGAGAACAGTATGCCAGTCACCTCTCCTAGTTAATATTACCTGATCATATCTCCACAAATCATCCCCTGAAGAGTGTTTCCCCCAACTGCTGCCTGCCCCTGAGTTACTGCCTCCTGTAACCGGTATTACAGCTTCGGCAACTCCTATTTAGTATCACCTGAGTATCACCTGAGTGTCACCTGAGTATCACCTGAGTATCACCTGGTATCACCTGTATTTATAAAGTATGGGGAGTCAGTTGGTGCCTTAATCTCAGAATACTCCAGAGGAACGTACAGTACCATCATCACACCTATACGAGGATAGGGTTTATACCTGGTGGTGAACCATATGACAGGTGATGATACATTATTATAGAAAGGTGTATCGTGTGTCAGAAAACCTCTTAACTCTACAATAGTGGACACCGTTTTAACCTAACCTAACCTAACTCCAAACCCAATTTAACCTAAATAACCCAACTTAACCTAATCTAATGTTAATCACTTTTTGACCCCCGACGTTCTTGAGAGGGTTATCATCTCGTATCTCTCGTCTCCTACAGGTCTTCTGCAGCTGAGGAACTGGCGGCGCTACCCTCGAACACATCCTGAGACGGAGGACAAGACCGTGGCCGAGGTGCTGTGTGACGTTGCCCCTCTCGCCTACGTCCGTATCTACAGGTAGGTACTATGTCCTTCTCCCTTAATAATAATAATAATAATAATAATAATACAGTAATAATAATAACAAATACACTAGAAATTTATTTTTTAGTCTGTATTTTGCTGTTATTAGTTATACGTACAGATAACTTCTTCTGTATATATTTGCAAAGCTAGAGAGTCCTGATGTGTGTGTGTGTGTATGAATATATGTACAGTATATGTGTGTGTATGTGTTTGTGTAAGTTTATATGTTTGTGTATGTGTATATATTTCTGTGAATGTGCATCTGTGTATATGTGTTTGTGTGAATGTATGTACAGTATATGCTTGTGTATGTGTGTGTATGCGTGTGGATGTGTGTGCGTCTTTCATTTTTTCCACGCGTTATATATATATTTTTCGTGTACAATATTAGCAAGGCCGCAGGCGGATGACAGCTGAGCGGGTGGAGTTTCAGATAGGAAAAAAGAAAAGAGAGATGAAAAAAATATATTTACTGTAACGCGAATTTGACAAGGCGGAGGAGGAGGAGGAGGGGGTAGGGGAGGAAGAGGGAAGGAGGTGAGAGGTAGGGGTAGATAGGAGGAGGACGGACGGGGAAGAGTGAAGGAGGAAGAAGAGAGGGAAGAGTGAGGGAGTAAGGAAGGAACAAGAGGGGAGGGGAGTAGGGGTGAGAGGTGAGGCAGAAGGTACACTACTGTTACATAAGAACATAAGAAAATAAAGTCTGCAATAGGCCGGTTGACCTGTGCATAGCAGCTCCTGTCAGGGAGTTACTACCACTCTCCTATCATCCATGAATCTATCTAGCCTCCTTTTGAAACTTTCCAGAGTTCAGCACTTACTACAAAGTTACTAATCTTGTTCCACTCGTCCACCACCCTATTTGTGAACCAGTTTCTTCCTATCTCCCTCCTAAACCCTAACCATCCAACTTAAATCCGTTGCTTCAGAGTCCTATCCTGCTCGGATATTATAAGAACTTTATCTATATCCTTGATTCCTTTCACCCACTTAAATACTTCTATCATATCTCCCCACCTCTCCCCTGTTTTCTAGGAATGCAAGTTAAGTTTCTTTAACCTATCCTGATATGGAAGGTTTTTAAGTCGGAATCATTTTTGTCATTCTTCGCTGCCGACTCCCATTCTATAATAGGCACCAGAACTGAACCGCATAATCGAGGTGCGGCCTGATATACATACATGTTTACAGGAACCCACTATGACCTACAAACCTGTATATTCAAGTCATCGAGTCTCTGTTTATACATGTGTACTTCATCAGAGTATACATGAGATACATACAAGTCAAATTAGTAAGTGTGATTATGTATTCTTTGTTACTATTGTGTGTATGTATGTATGTATGTATATGTATGTGTGTATGTATGTATGTATGCATGTATGTATGTATGTGTGTATGTATGTATATATTTTATCTTTTCTTTACATCCTTCGTTCTTTTTTTGCTTTACGAGAGAGAGAGAGAAAAAAGAGATACAAAGACAAAGAAAAGACACAGACAAAAAGAGTAGAGAGACATAGAGGGACAAAAAGGATGAGAGACAGAGTGAGACAGAAACAAAGGGAGTGAGATACAGAGATGAGAGAGACAGAGTGAGACAGAAACAAAAAGGGTGAGAGACATGAGAGACAGAGACATAGAGAGAGAGACAGAGAGACATAGACAGACAGAGAGACATAGACAGACAGAGACATTGTGAGAGACATAGAGAGAGACAGAGACACAGAGAGAGAGAGAGAGATATAGACAGAGAGACATAGTGAGAGAAAGAGAGACATAGTGACAGTGAGACATAGAAAGAGACAGAGACATAGAGAGACAGAGACACAGAGAGACATAGTGGAGAGACAGAACACAAGGAGGCAGAGAGACATAGAGAGAGACAGAGACAGAGAGAGTCGTGCAGGATCATAGAAGGAATAAACCTCTGCTGGGATAATCCTGTGTAGGCGTTAAGCTTCGCATTGGGCCTGGTCATGAAGAAGTTCACCTCCCCCTTACCCCTTACCCCTTATCCTTTTCTGTACTCCTTAATCCCTTACCTCTTAATCCCTTTTTACCCAACTTATTCTGTACTCCACTTAATCTACCCTTAACCCCTTATTCTGTACTCCCTAAATCCATAACCCCTTAACCCTTACCCTTATTCTGTACCCAGTTACATCATAACTAGCCCTACCTTTTGCCCTAACTTCACTCGTTAACCCTTAACCCTTTATCTGCACCCTTTAATCTTTTTAACCCTATCCCTTACACCCTTAACCCCAACACCCCTTACCCCAACCCTCTTACCCCTACTATTCCTTCCCTATCTCCCCTTTGGCTATATATTTGCAAGCTCATGAAGCCATACTTCCTTCTTCCCCTTCCCTTACCTCACCTTCCCCTTCATCCCTCTCCTCCTCCTCCCCTCCTCCCCTCCCCATGGTCCCCAAACAGGGTATGGAAGGGGAGGGAAGGAGAAAGAAGGAACGGAGGGAAGGGGAGGGGAAAGGAAAGGGGTGAGGGAAGGGTGTGGTGAAAAGGAGGGTTATTGTACCATTGTTCCACGACTTAATGCCTGAACAGAGTGGGAAGCTTTGGTGCCATTATTAAAGTCTTTTGACATTTTGTACCATTGTTCCACTTTTTGAGATTATATGCCATTGTTCACGATTCTGTGACGTTAGTTGATGAAGGAGGAGGGTTGTACATCATTGTCCAATCCTTGTAGTTTTTGTTCCATTGTTCATTATCCACGGGTACTAGAAAAAATCCACCTTTTGTACCATTTATAGTATCGTGAGGATAAAAACAACAAGATATTAGTCATGTACAATTGTTCCAAGTCCTTGTAAGCTAACGATGTAAAATGTTCAGATTTCTGCACCGACGTTCCAAAAATTTATGATACCAGGAATTCGATTTTTTTGTACCACCGCGTCAAAAACCACAAATGGGTGATAATGATCTTGCATTTTATTACCATGAAAGGAAGATGAGTAAAGGGAGAGAGAGAGAGAGCGAGAGAGAGAGATATAGTGTGCACGGAGGGGAAGAGGAAGGTGGGACTCATTCATCATTGTACCATTGTTCCAAAATACGTCAAAAGCTAAGTACGAGGGCGTATAGAAGGCATTCATTTATACTGTTCCATCAAGGGTACAAATTCCACCCCCCCACTGAGTCTTCACAGCGTCCTTGATTCTCTTAATCGATAGAACATCACGTACTGATTTCTAAGTCAGTAGTTGAGTCTAGATTTACAACCGTATTAATAACAACAACAACCAAAACGATAACTACCCCCACCCATACGACGACACTTTCAGTTAAGATTTGTGTTAAAATATATACTACTACTACTTACTACTACTACTATTACTACTACTACTACTACTACTACTACTAATAATAATAATAATACAATTCACAATACAACAAGGGAAGGGAAGAACGGAAAAACATCACACCGCCGAAAGATTTTTAAATCACTCTTGAATTTCGAGCCAGTGAATCAGTAGAATGGTAATCCACATACCGTCGGACTTAATCCCAAGTATAAAGGCTCCAATCGTTGCGTGAAGCGGGATCTAATCCGCGAAAACCCTACACCGACGCAGCTCGGCTGATGCGTGAGCGTTTTCTAAAACTCTCCGCGCGACTCTCCACACACACACAATCTCTCTCTCTTAACGCCTGTGTATATAATTTTTTCAACATATAGTATTTTTAAGACTTTTTTTTTTCAATGAACACAGATGGAAAATACCTCTAATACATATACCAAATATACATAATAAATAGAAAGTGAGGGAGAAAGGAGGGTAGAGAGGGAGGATGAGGGGAGAGAGGGAGAGGGAAGTGAGAGAGAGAGAGGAGGAAGGAGAGAGAGAGAGAGGGAGGAGGAGACTAGCCAACAGTACTCCGGATCTATCCCCAGTCGGACAACCAAACAATTAACATAAAATAATAAACAGAGAATCAGTCAGTTATCACCACATATGACAAATTCACAGGAGGATGAAGAGATAAAAGCAGTCATGTGAGAAAAAAAAGAAGAGAGAGAGAGAGACACACACACACACACGTAGAGAGGGATGGAAAGAGATCTAGATAAATATAAAGAATGGAGAGAACAGGACGAGGAAGGAAGAACAGAAGGAGGAAGTGTATAAAGGGAGGAAAGAGGAGAAAAGCAGGAGGAAAGAGGGAGGAGGAAGAAATGATGATGTGTTTGGTGGATGGAGAAATGTATCAAGGAGAGAGGAGAGAGAGAGAGAGAAAAAAACAAGGAAAAGACAAAGAAAAGAGACAAAAAACAGGAAGAAAACAGACAAGATATATAGACAGACAGACAGACAGACAGATAGATAGATAGATAGATAGATAGACAACAGAGACAAACATCCAATACCTAGCCATTAACATCAAATAAATAAAACTGGTCTTCACCGGCCAAGTATGGACATAAGAGAGGACTTTTTTAGCGTAGTAATCCTCCCCCTCCCTTCCTCCTTCATCTCTCTAGGAGAGACAGACCAAGACAGAGGAGAGAGAGAGAGAGATCAGACCCTCCATAAATAAAAAAAAAAAATGACACTTTGCTTCACGTCAATATTTTCCATCTTATATCTTACTCAAGTGATTTTTGTCTCCATTATTATATCCCTGTTATTGTGTGTGTGTGTGTGTATTGTGTCGTGTGTGTGTGTGTGTGTGTGTGTGTGTGTGTGTGTGTGTGTGTGTGTGTGTGTGTGTGTGTGTGTGTGTGTGTGTGTGTGTGTGTGTGTGTGTGTGTCGTGTGTGTGTGTGTGCGTGTGTGTGTGTGTGTGTGTGTGTGTGTGTGTGTGTGTGTGTGTGTGTGTGTGTGTGTGTGTGTGTCTACGTGTGTGTCGTGTTGTGTTCAAATATCTATATTTTATAATTAACTTCCAGGGGTTATATCAAGGATTAGTTCATAATTAACCTTTTACAGAGACGGCGCCAAAAGTACTACCACAGGTACGACGATGTTGGGTTTGTTGACAGATTAAACGGATATATTAGAATTAACAAAAATATTTTAGTTTATTTGACAAATTTAAACGGATATATTAGAATGATGTAAAATATATTATTTGTTGACAGTTTTAGACAGTAAAAATGCAGGTATATATAAGACGAAAATATATATTGAGTTTGCTGACATTTTTGATTTGAATATGACAGACAGAACTGAGCTATAGAGCGATTTTGACAGCTATAAATAGATCATATTACAATTAAATAGTTTTCGGTAGGAAAGTTTTAAAGACAGACAGACATTTTTAGACAGATTTAAAAAAGTTGACCAGTACCGGTACATTAATGATAAACATATCACCTTAACCCTAAACATGAAGAAATGTTACCTGTACTTACAACAATCTGGTCCATTAACCTGTTATAATTATCAATTTTACACACCTGGGGAAAAGTAATTAACGTTAATTACTTTCAACTTTAAATTAAGTTTATATTGTTTATATTAATATATTGAAATTTCAGTTATTTTCAAGAGTTTACTTAAACATGAACCGTAAATATTAACTCATCTATTCCTATAACTGTTTTGGCATCTTTAATATGTCAGTTTATATACCAATGTTGTTTTGTTTTATATTCGGAAATATATATACCTTGAATATTTAATATTTCCATTTTATATATACCAGTGTTTACTCTTTCGCGACCCGTAAATATACACCTTTTAATATTCTCATTATAACTGTTTAGGCATAGTCATTTGTTTTCCAGTTTATGTATCAGTGTTTACCCTTTTCGCGAATCGTATATATACTGTATATATATATATATATATATATATATATATATATATATATATATATATATATATATATATATATATATATATATATATATATATATATATATATACCCTTACAAATTCTCTCTTTCTTTTCTCTGTCTATATTTCTATCTATCTATATTTTTTTGATTTTTATTTCATTTCTTGTTCTGAGACACTTTCCAAATTGATGAAGGTAGTGGAATTTTTCGGTAGTTGGCCTGTGTTATTACTGGGCCATTAGAATTTCTGTTCTCACATACACACACACACATACACACATACACACACACACACACACACACACACACACTGGAAATTCAATGTTTTTTGTTTATTTAATTCTTATTTTTTGTATGTGTTATTATATGATATATTATTAATCGGTATTCGTCGTCTCTTATTGATTACGTTTTATGTTTGTTTGTTTCTACATTTTTTATTCTTTTTCGTTTGTTTCTGTTTTCGTGTTTTTTTATTGATTATTGTTATTTTCTTGTATTATCATTGTATTATTATTATTAATGCTAGTATTATTATTATTATTATTATTATTATTATTATTATTATTATTAGTATTAGTATTATTATTTTTATTATTATTATTATTATTATTATTATTATTATTATTATTATTATTATTATTGTATTATTATTATGAACTTTCACTTCCATATAATTCTCTCAACTTTCATCTTTTCTCTGTTTATTCCTTTATCTTTGATCTATAATCTGTGTTTATTATAGTGATTACATTTGTTATCTGCTCATATTAACTTTTCTGACTGACTGACTGACTGACTGACTGACTGACTGAAAATATCTCTCATCCTTAGGTCAAATGCATATGATTACTCTTAACACAACAGTTTATTTCCAGTCACAGTTTTTTTTTGCTTTGTTCTTGTCAGTATTGAATTTGTTGAGTAGCGTAATCTTTATTTATTTATTTAATACGTTGAAAGCTTCATCTCGCCTACCTACCTCAGGCGTCTGTGTCAGTTCTCCTTTTTCTAATAATGAGTTCATTAAGGTGTTGTTTGTTGATAAAAATTCGCTCAAAGGCTTGCTTGAAGATTTTTTGTTTCTCACAATTTTTATTAAGGATGTAAATATTTTTTTTTTTTTCGTTATATATATTTGTTGAAATTGTTTATATTTGGTTGATAAATGTTACTGCGGACTTTATTTTATTTATTTATCTTTTTCTGAGAAGTTATATAAAATTAGCTGGTATTAATACAAATAGAGATGGAGGTATGTACAAATCAGGAGACACCTTTATACGTGTGATCTCTAG
>NW_024748602.1:0-34304 GCF_018991925.1 Homarus americanus
ACCTCACCCCACCAGGTTCAAACCACGGTCTTATAATTGTGGCGGTTGGCACTACTCTGGGCCACCAGGACAATAAAATAAGTCCTAGACTCTGCTGTATTTCACACAAAGCCTGTTCGAGGCTTGTGGCGCGTGAACCTCTAATAGGGACCACCCGTGCGTCAGGTAGATCAGGACAACGTTTTACCGTCTGCGAAACGCGAGGATCCATATATATTTCATTAGCCCAATAAAACCGTAACTTCTTCATATAATCAACACCTACCCGCACAGGACTCGAACCAACGATCTTCTATTGTGACCGGGGAGCGTACCTCTGGGCCGCAGGACAATAAAAGCAGTCCTAGACTCTGCTATATTTCACACAAGCCTGTTCAGCGAACTTGTGGGCCGTGAACCTCTAATGGGGACCCCCGTGCGGCATTGATCAGGCAACGTTTTGCAAATGTGGCGAAACCCGATGATCCATATATATTTCATTAGACCATTAAAGCACGCGGACTTACATATAATCAACACCTCCGCCACCAGGTTTGAACCCACGATCTTATATGAGTGTCGAGAGCCGCTACCTCTGGGCACAGGACAATAAAAACAGTCCTAGACTCTGTATATTTCACACAAGCCTGTTCAAGCGAGCTTATGGCGCCGTGAACCTCTAATAGGAACACCCATTGATGCCATAGGTGATCAGAGCAACGTTTACCATCTTGGCTTGAACACGAGGATCCATATATGTTTCATTAGCCCAATAATGCACGCGGACTACCATATAATCAACCTCACCCACCCAGGAGTTGAACCCACGATCTTATAATTGTGCGGGGAATGCTCTCTCTGGGCCGCAGGAACTTTAAAAGCAGTCCTAGACTCTGTTATATTTCTACAACTGTTCGCGAGCTTTGGTGCCGTGAACCTCTAATAGGGACCACCCGTGCAGCCCGTTGATCAGAGCAACGTTTTTAACTTCACTTCAGACTTGGGATCCATATGTATTTCTTTGTATCGCGCGGACTTCTGCATATAGTTAACACCTCACCAGCAGGATTTGAACCACGATCTTTATAATTTAGCGGGGAATGCTGCCTCTGGGCCACCAGGACAATAAAAGCAGTGAACTCTGCTATATTTCACACAAAGCCTGTTCCACGAGCTTATGGCGTGAACTGAACGATCTTATAATTGTGCGCTACCTCTGGGCCACCAGGACAATAAAAGCAGTCCTAGACTCTACTATATTTCACACAAGCCTGTTCAACGAGCTTATGGCGCCGTGAACCTCTAATGGGGACCTCCCGGGCGCTTAGGTGATCAGAGCAACGTTTTACCAAATCCGGCTTCGAAACACGAGGATCCATATATATTTCATTAGCCCAATAAGCACGCGGACTTCTACATATAATCAACACCTCACCCCACCAGGATTTGAACCCACGATCTTATAATTGTGACCGGGGGAACGCTACCTCTGGGCCACCAGGACAATAAAAGCAGTCCTAGACTCTGCTATATTTCACACAAAGCCTGTTCAACGAGCTTATGGCGCCGTGAACCTCTAATGGGGACCACCCGTGCGCTTAGGTGATCAGAGCAACGTTTTACCAAATGCGGCTTCGAAACACGAGGATCCATATATATTTCATTTGCCCAATAAATCACTCGGACTTCTACATATAATCAACACCTCACCCTACCAGGATTCAAACCAATGATATTATAATTGTGACCGGGGTGTGCTACCTCTGGGCCACCAGGACAATAAAAGCAGTCCTAGACTCTACTATATTTCACACAAAGCCTGTTCAACGACCTTATGGCGCCATGATCCTCTAATGGGGACCACCCGTGCCGCTTAGGTGATCAGGGCAACGTTTTACCAAATCTGGCTTCGAAACACGAGGATCCATATATATTTCATTAACCCAATAAAGCACGCGGACTTCTACATATAATCAACACCTCACCCCACCAGGATTTGAACCCACAATCTTATAATTGTGACCGGGGAACGCTACCTCTGGGCCACCAGGACAATAAAAGCAGTCCTAGACTCTGCTATATTTCACACAAAGCCTGTTCAACAAGCTTATGGCGCCGTGAACCTGTAATGGGGACCACCCGTGCTGCTTAGGTGATCAGACCAACATTTTACCAAATGCGGCTTCGAAACAAGAAGGATCCATATATATTTCATTAGCCCAATAAAGCACGCGGACTTCTACATTTAATCAACACCTCACCCCACCAGGATTTGAACCCACGATCTTATAATTGTGACCGGGGAACGCTACCTCTGGGCCACCAGGACAATAAAAGCAGTCCTAGACTCTGCAATATTTCACACAAAGCCTGTTCAACGAGCTTATGGCGTTGTGAACCTCTGATGGGGACCACCCATGCCGCTTAGGTGATCGGAGCAACGTTTTACCAAATGCGGCTTCGAAGCACGAGTATCCATATATATTTCATTAGCCCAATAAAGCACGCGGACTTCTTCATATAATCAACACCTCACCCCACCAGGATTCGAACCCACGATCTTCTAATTATGACCGGGGAACGCTACCTCTGGCTCACTAGGAGACTAAAAGCATTCCTAGACTCTCCTATATTTCACACAAAGCCTGTTCAACGAGCTTATGGCGCCGTGAACCTTTAATGGGGACCACCCGTGCCGCTTAGGTGATCAGAGCAACGTTTTACCAAAAGCGGCTTCGAAACCCGAGGATCCATATATTTTTCATTAGCCCAATAAAGCACGCGGACTTTTTTGCTTTAATAAAAGCACCACAGTTTCTACATTTATTCAACACACTCACCCACCAGGATTTGAACCACGATCTTATAATTGTGACAGGGGTAACGCTACCTCTGGGCCTGGGACAATAAAAGAAACATTACTAAGAATACGCTTCACACAAAGCATGTTCAGCGAGCTTATGGCGCCGTGAACCTCTAATGGGGACCCACCGGTGCAGCAGGTGATCCAGGCAACGTTTAACCAAATCTTGGCTTCGAAGCCTGAGGATCCATATATATTTCATTAGTCAATAAAGCACGCAGACTACATATAATCAACACCTCCTTACCAGGATTTGAACCCACGAACTTATAATTGTGACCGGGGAATGATACCTCTGGGCCACCAGGACAATAAAAGCAGTCCTAGACTCTGCTATATTTCACACAAAGCCTGTTCATGAGCAAATGGCGTGAACCTCTAATGGGGGACCACGAGTGCGCTTAGTCGATCAGACCAACATTTACCAAATCTGACCCCGAAACAAGAAGGATCATATATGTTTCCATTTATCCCACATTAGCCCAATAAAACAGCAGGACTTCTACATATAATCAACACCTCACCCCACCAGGATTCAAACCCACGATCATATAATTGCGACGGGCTATGCATCCTGGGCCACAAGGACAATAAAGCAATCCTAGACTCTACTATATTTCACACAAAAGACTGTTCAACGACCTTAGCAACACAGAAACTCTAATGGAGACCAACCATGCCATAGGTGATCAGACAACATTTTACCCGTCGACCCCGAAACACGAGGATCCATATATATTTCATCCCAATAAATCACTAGGACTTCTACATATAATCAACACCTCACCCTACCAGGATTTGAACCCACGATCTTATAATTGTGGCCGGGAATGCTACCTCTAGGGCTACCAGGACAATAAAAGCAGTCTAGACTCTGCTATATTTCACACAAAGCCTGTTCAACGACCTTATGGCGCCGTGAACCTCTAATGGGGACCACCGTTACGCTTAGGTGATCAGAGCAACGTTTTACCAAATCCGGCTTCAACTCACGAGGATCCATATATATTTCATTAGCCCAATAAAAACACGGGACTTCTTCATATAATCAACACCTCACCCCCACCAGTTCAGACCCGATCTTCTAATTATGACGGGGCATACCTCTAGGACGCCAAGGACAATAAAAGCAGTCCTAGACTCCTATATTTCACACAAAGCCTGTTCAGCGAGCTTATGGCGCCGTGAACCTCTAATGGGGACCACCCGTGCCGCTTAGGTGATCAGAGCAACCGTTTCCAAATCACGGCTTCAAAACCGAGGATCCATATATTTTCATTAGCCCAATAAAAACACGCGAACTACATATAATCAACACCTCACCTCACCAACGATTGAACCACGATCTTATGGTGTGACGGGAATGCTACCTCTGAGCCAGGACAATAAAAGCAGTCTAGACTCTACTATATTTCACACAAAGCCTGTTCAACGAGCTTATGGCGCCGTGACCCTCTAATAGGACCACCCGTGCAGCTTAATTAGTCAAGCAACGTTTTTACCAAATGCGGCTTCGAAACCCGAAAATCCATATATATTTCATTAGACCAATAAAACCGCGGACTTCTACATATAATCAACACCTCACCCCACCAGGATTTGAACCAACGATCTTATAATTGCGACCGGGGACATACATCTGGGCCTAAGACAATAAAAGCAGTCCTGATCCTACTATATATCACACAAAGCCTGTTCAAGCGACATGGCGCCATGAACCTCTAATAGGGACCACCCGTGCACCCAGGTGATCAGACCAACGTTTTAACAAATACAGCTTCGAAACAAAAGAAGGATCCATATAAATTTCATTAGCCCAATAAAATCGGCGGACTTCTACATATAATCAACACCTCCACACCACCAGCAATCAAACCCACGATCTTATATTGTGACCGGGGTATACTTTACCTCTGGGCCCACCACGACAATAAAAGCAGTCCTAGACTCTAATATATATTCCACACAAAGCCTGTTCAACGACCTATGGCTACGAACCACTAAAGGGGACCACCCGTGCAACAGGTGATCAGGCAACGTTTAACCGTCGACCGACGAAGGATCCATAAATATTTCATTAGCCCAATAAAGCAGACTTCACATATAATCAAAACCTCACCCCACCAGGATTTGAACCCGCGATCTTATAATTGTGACCGGGGAACGCTACCTCTGGGCCACCAGGACAAAAAAAGCAGTCCTAGACTCTACTATATTTCACACAAAGCCTGTTCAACGACCTTATGGCGCCATGAACTCTAATGGGGACCACCAGTGCAGCCAGCCATTGATCAGACAACTTTTACCAAATCTTACGAAACAGGATCACATTTTCATTAATCCCAATAAAGCAGCGGACTTTTATATAATCAACACCTCACCCTACCAGGTTGAACCCACGATCATATAATTGTGACCAGGAAACGCTACCTCTGGGCCACTAGGACAATAAAAGCAGTCCTAGACTCTACTATATTTCACACAAAGCATTCAACGACCTTATGGCACAAGACCTCTAATAGGACCACCCATTTTAAGCTTAGGTGATCAGACCAACATTTTCCAAACTGCGGCTAAAACAAGAGGATCATATATATTTCATTATCCCAACCACACGGACTACCACATATAATCAACACACCTCACCCCACCAGGACTTGAACCCACGATCTTATAATTGTGACCGAAACGCTACCTCCTGAGCCCGCCAGGACAATAAAAAGCATCCCTAGACACAAACATATTTCACAAAACCTGTTCGCGAAAACCCCAGCGCGCCAGACCCTCTAATAGGGACCACCATGCCGCTTAATTGATCAGAGCAACATTTTACCATCACGGCTTACGAGGATCCCATATATTTCATTAGCCCAATAAAACGCAGCGGACTTCTACATATAATCAACACCTCACCCACCAGGATTCAGAACCACGATCTTATAATTATGACCGGAAGCTACCTCCTGGCCCACCAGGACAATAAGCATCCTAGACTCTCTATATTTCCACAAAAGCCTGTTCAGCGACATGGCGCCGTGAACCTCTAATGGGGACCACCCGTGCACATAGTTAAACAGAGCAACGTTTTCCAAATGCGGCGAAACCGGATCCATATAATTTCATTAGCCCAATAAAACCGCCAGACTTCCCATATAATCAACACCTCACCCACCAGCATTCAAACCCACGATCTTATAATTGTACGGCGGGGAGATGCTACCTACCACCAGGACCAATAAAAGCAGTCCTAGACTCTGCCTATATTTCACCTGAAACCTGTTCAACGAGCATGGCTGCGCGAACCTCTAATAGGGACCACCACGTGCGCTTAGGTGATCAAAACGCCTTGAAAAACCTAAACACGAGATCCATATATTTCATTAGCCCAATATACCCTCATGGACTTCCACATATAATCAACACCTCACCCCACCAGGATTAAACCCAAGATCTTATAATTAAACCAGAGCACTACCTCTAACTCACCAGAGACCAAAACATTCTAAACTCTCTATATTTCACACAAAGCCTGTTCAGCGGGCTTATGGCCCAGAACCTCTAATGGAGACCACCCGTGCCGCTTAGGTAATCAGAGCAACGTTTGCAAATGCAGCAAACAAGGATCCATATATTTTCATTAGCCCAATAAAGCCGCAGACTTCCATATAATCAACACCTCACCCCACCAGCATTGGTTGATCTTATAATTGTGACCGGGGAATGCTTTACCTCTGTGCCACCAGGACAATAAAAACAAATTCTAGACTCTGCTATCATTTTACACAAAGCTTGTTCCCGGCAGGCTTATGGCGCCGTGAACCTCTAATGGGGACCACCCGTGCGCTTAAGGTGATCAAACAACGTTTTGCAAATGTGGCTTCTGAAACCCGAGGGATCATATATATTTCATTAGACCATTAAAGCGAGGACTTCTACATCGTAATCAGCCTCCTTACCAGGATTTGAACCAACGATCTTATAATAATGTGACCGGGGAGCATGCAGCTGGGCCACCAGGACAATAAAAGCAGTCTAGACTCACTAACATATTTCACATAAGCCTGTTCAATGAGCTTGGCGCCATTGAACCTCTAATAGAGGACTACCCAATGCCGTTTAGTGATTAGAGCAACGTTTTACCAAATGCGGCTTCGAAAACACGAGATCCATATATATTTCATTAAGCTGTCATGCTCTTCTTCATATAATCAACCTTACACCCACCAGGATTGAACCCAAGATCTTCTAATTGTGACTGAAGTGCATACCTCTAGCCCACCAGGACACTAAAACGATCCTAGGCTCTATATTACACACAAAAGCTGTTCAAGCGAGCTTATATAGCTATGAACCTCTAATAGGGACCACCCGTGCCGCTTAGGTGATCAGACCAACGTTTACTAAATAAACCCCGAAACAAGAAGGATCCCATATGTATTTCATTAGCCCAATAAAATGCGCGGACTTCTACATATAATCAACACCTCCACTTACGGGGTTCAAACCCGATCTTATAATTGTGACCGGGGTATGCTACCTCTAGGCCACCGACAATAAGCGGGTTCTAGCATTCTAATATATATTTCACACACAAAGCCTGTTCAGGCTTGTAGGCGTATAGACCTATAAGGGACCACCGGTGCGGCAGGTGATCAGGCAACGTTTAACCAAATCTGACTTCGAAACCCAGGGGATCCATAAATATTTCATTAATGAAAAGCAAAAAGCCGCAGACTTCTACATATAATCAAAGCCTCACCCCCAGGATTTGACCGCGATCTTATAGTGTGACGAGACGCTTACCTCTGGGCCACCAGGACAAGAAAAGCAGTCCCTAGACTCTATATTTCACACAAAAGCCTGTTCAACGACCTTGTAGCGCCATGAACCTCTAATGGGGACCACCAGTGCAGCAGGTGATCAGAGCAACGTTTTACCAAATCCGGTTTTTCCGAAACACGAGGATCGCCTTATATTTCATTGGCCAATAAAAAGAAACGCATTGGACTTTGCATATAATCAACACCTCACCCTACCAGGTTGAACCCACGATCTTATAATTGTGACCGAAGCCTTTACCTCTGGGCCACTAGGACAATAAAAAGCAGTCCTAGACTCTGCTATATTAAAGCCTGTTCCGCGACCTTATGGCACCATAGACACTCTGTGGGGACCACCGTGCGCTTAGGTGATCAGGGCAACGTTTTGCCAAATCTGGCTTCGAAACACGAGGATCCATATATATTTCATTAGCCAATAAAGCATACGGACTATACATATAATCAACACCTCACCCGCAGGATTTGAACCCGATCTTATAATTGTGACCGGGAACGCTACCTCATAGGCCACCGGGACAATAAAACAGTCCTAGACTCTGCTATGCTACACAAAACCTGTTCCAACAGGCTTATGGCGCCGTGAACTGATGGGGACCACCCATGCAGCAGGTGATCAGACAACGTTTTTACAATCACGGCGAAGCCACGAGGATCCATATATATTTCATTAGCCCAATAAAGCCGCCGGACTTCTTCATAATCAACACCTCACCCCACCAGGATTGAACACGATCTTCCTAATAATTATGACCGAGGGAGCGCTTCCTCTGGCTCACCAGGAGACTAAAAGCATTTCTAGACTCTCTATATTTCACACAAGCCTGTTCAGCGGCTTATGGCGCCGTGTGAACCTCTAATAGGGGACCACCCGTTGCGCTTAGTTAAACAGACAAACGTTTTACCAAATCTTTGACTGACTCCCGAGGATCCATATATTTTCATTAGCCCAATAAAACCGCCTTAGACTTCTACATATATTCAACACCTCACCCACCAGCATTTGACGATCTTATAATTGTGACCGGGGCCCGTAACTCCTGGGCCGCAGGACAATAAAAGCAGTCTAGACTCTGCTATATTTCACACCAGCCTGTTCCAAACGAGCTTGCCTAGCACCATTAAAGAGGCGCCTAATAGGGGACCACCCGTGCTGCTTAGGTGATCAGACCAACATTTTACCGTCTGGCTTCGAAACAAGAAGGATCATATATATTTTCATTAGCCCAATAAAACCGCGTGGACTTCTACATTTAATCAACACCTCACCCCACCAGGATTTTAACCCGAATCTTATAATTGTGACCGGGGAACGCACCTCTGAGCCCACAGACAATAATAAAAGCAGTCCTAGACTCTGCTATATTTCACACAAAACCTGTTCCAGCAGCGAGCTTATGGCTGTAAACCTCTGATAAGGGACCACCCATACACGCTTAGGTGATCCAGACAGCGTTTTACCATCTTGACTTCGAAGCCACGAGGATCCATATATATTTCATTAGCCCAATAAAAGCCTGGACTTCTTCATATAATCAACACCTCACCCCACCCGGGATTGAACCCGATCTTCTAGTATGGGCCGAGAGGCAGCACACTCTGGCTCACCCAGGAGACTAAAAGCATTCCTAGACTCTCCTACTCTCTTTCACACCAGCCTGTTCAGCGAGCTTATGGCACCGTGAACCTCCTAGCGGACCACCGTGCGCTTAGGTAATCAGAACGCGTTTTACCAAATGCGGCTTCGAAACCGAGGATCATATATTTTCATTAGCCCAATAAACACGCCAGACTTCTACATATAATCAACACCTCACCCCCACCAGCATTTGAACCCACGATCTTATAATTGTGACCGGAGATACTACCTCTGCCACCAGGACAATAAAAGCGGTCTAGACTGCTATATTTTACACAAAGCCTGTTCCAGCGAGCTTATGGCGCCGTGAACCTCTAATAGGGACCCCCGTGCCGCTTAGGTGATCAGAACAGCGTTTTGCAAATGTGGCTTCGAGCCGAGGATCCATATATATTTCATTAGACCATTAAAAACCTGGCGGACTTCTACATGTAATCAACACCTCACCCCACCAGTTTGAACCAACGATCTTATAATTGTGACCGAGAGGCAGCTACGCTGGACCACCAGGAACTAATAAAAGCAGGTCCTAGACTCTGCTATATTTCACACAAAGCCTGTTCAATGAGCTTATAGGCGCCGTGAACCTCTTATAGGGGACCCACCCATGCGTTTAGGTGATTAGGGCAACATTTTTACCGTCTTGACGAAATACGAGGATCCATATATATTTCATTAGCCCAACAAAAGCACGCTCGCTTCTTCATATATCAACTTACCCCACCGGGATTCAGACCGAATCTTCCTAATTGTGACGAGGGCGCTGCACTCTGGACACCAGGACACTAGAGCATTCCTGAGCTCTGCTTTTATATTACACACAAAGCCTGTTCAACGAGCTTATGGCGCCATGAACCTCTAATGGGGACCACCCATTGCGCTTGGAGTGATCGAGACCAACGTTTTACTAAATCACGGCTTCGAAACAAGAAGGATCCATATATTTCATTAGCCTTAATAAAGTGCAGCGGACTTACCATATAATCAACACCTCCTTACAGGGTTTTCCAAACCCACGATCTTATAATAATTGTGACCGGGGTGTACCTCTGGGCCACCACGACAATAAAAGCATTTCTAGACTATACTATATTTCACACAAAGCCTGTTCAGCAGGCTTACGGCGCTATGAACCACTAGGGGACCACCGTGCCGCCCAGGTGATCAGGCAACGTTAACCAAATAAACGACGAAACCGAGGATCCATAAATATTTCATTAGCCCAATAAACCGCCAGACTTCTACATATAATCAGCCTCACCCACCAGGTTTGAAGCCACGATCCTTATAATTGTGACAAAAGGGGAGCGCTACCTCTGGGCCACCAGAGCCAAAAGCAGTCTAGACTCTACTATATTTTCACAAAAAAGCCTGTTCAACGACCTTGTAGGCGCCGCCCAGACCTCTAATAGGGACCACCAGTGCGCTTAGGTGATCGGAAACAGCGTTTTACCAAATCGGGTTTCGAAACCACGAGGATCCATATATATTTCATCAGCCCAATAAACCGCGTGGACTTTTACGCAATCAGCACCTCACACCACGGGATTCGAACCCACGATCTTATAATTGCCCAACCTACCTCTGGGCCACCAGACAATAAAAGCAGTCTAAACTCTACTATATTCACACAAAGCCTGTTCAACGACCTTATAACCGCGGGCACTCTAATATAGACCACCCGTGCACCAGGTGATCAGAGCAACGTTTTACCAAATCTGGCTTGAAACACGGATCATATATTTCATAGCCCAATTAAACCTGAGGACTTCATATACTCAACACCTCACCCCACCAGGATTCGAACAACAATCTTATAATTGCGAAGGAGGCACCTCTGGGCCACCAGGACAAAAAGCATTCCAGACTTCCTCTACTATCAAAAAAGCCTGTTCAAAATGCTTATGGCACCGTGAACATCTGGCAGAACTACCCGTGCACATTGATCAGACCAACATTTTACCAAATCGGCCGAAACGAAGGATCCCCAAATATTTCATTAGCACAATAAAAGCAGCGGGACTTCTACATAATCAACACCTCACCCCACCAGATTTGAACCCACAATCTTATAATTGGACCGAAACGCTACCTCTGAGCCCACCAGGACAATAAAAAGCAGTCCTAGACACAAATACCACACAATCCTTCACGGCTTATGGCGCCGTGAACCTCTAATGGGGACCACCCGTACGCAGGTGATCAGAGCAACGTTTACCAAATCGGCAGAAGAGGATCATATATATTTCATTACCCAATAAAACCGCAGGACTTCACATATAATCAACACCTCACCCACCAGGATTCAAACCCCACGATCTTATAATTGTGACCGGGAATCCTACCTCTGGGCCCACAAGGACAATAAAGCAGTCTTAGACTCTACTATATTTCACACAAAGACTGTTCAACACATTATATCGCCCAGAACCTCTAATAGAGACCACCCATGCCGCAGGTGATCCCAGAATAAACATTTTTACCAAATCGGCTACCACGAGATCATATATATTTCGTAGCCCAAATAAATCCGCGGACTTCTACATATAATCAACACCTCACCCCACCCCAGTTAGAACCACGATCTTCCTAACTTCCTTGACTGGCGAATGCACCCTGAGCCACCAGGACAATAAAAGCAGTCTAGACTCTGCATTTCACACAAAGCCTGTTCAACAACCTTAAGCGTGAACCTCTAATGGGGACCCCGTGCGCTTAGGTGATCCGAAGCAACGCTTTTACCAAATCTGGCTTCAAGAGCGAGGATCCTATATATTTCATAACCAATAAAACCGCAGCGTTCAAAACCACGAGGATCCATATATATTTCATTAACCCAATAAAACGCAGCGGACTTCTACATATAATCAGCACCTCACCCCACCAGGTTGAACCCACAATCTTATAATTGTGACAGGGCCCATTAACTCTGGGCCACCAGGACAATAAAAAGCAGTCCTAGACTCTGCTATATTTCTGACAGCCTGTTCAACGAGCTTATGGCGCCGTATATGAAACTCTAATGGGGACCACCCGTGCTGTAGGTGATCAGACCAACATTTACCGTCGGCTTCGAAACCGAGGATCATATATTTTTCGTATTAGCCCAATAAAGCCGCCAGACTTCTACATATAATCAACACCTCACCCCACCAGCATTTGAACCCGCGATCTTGCCATTGTGACCGGGGAATGCTACCTCTGGGCCACCAGGACAATAAAAAGCAGTCTGGAGCTCTGCTATGTTTCCGCACAAAAGCCTGTTCCAGCGAGCTTATGGGCGTCGTGTGGGCCTCTAATAGGGACCACCATTGCCGCTTAGGTGATCAGAGCAACGTTTTTTACCAAATGTGGCTTCAGAAACGAGATCCTTATATATTTCATTAACAGACCATTAAAGCAGGACTTCTACATGTAATCAACACCTCACCCCCACCAGGATTTGAACCAACGATCTTATAATTGTGACTGGGGAACGCTACCGCTGGGCCACCAGGACAATAAAAGCAGTCTAGACTCTGCTATATTTCACACAAAGCCTGTTCGTAGGCTTATGGCGCCGTGAACCTCTATGGGACCACCCATGCCGTTTAGGTGATTAGAGCAACGTTTTTGCAAATGCGGCTTCCAAAACAGGGGATCCATATATATTTCATTAGCCCAATAAGCAAGCTCACTTCTTCATATAATCAACAACACACCCCACCAGGATTCGAACCAAGATCTTCTAATGGTGGCGGCCGAGGCATACCTCTGGGCCACCGGAACTAAGAGCAGTCCTAGACTCTTATATATTACACACAAAGGCCTGTTCAGCGAGCTTATGGTGCCATGAACCTCTAATGGGGACCACCCCGTGCAGCAAATTTGATCAGACAACGTTTTTACTAAATGCAGCTTCAAGCAGAAAGGATCATATATATTTCATTAGCCCAATAAAGCCTGCGGACTTCTACATATAATCAACACCTCACCCACCAGGGAGGTTCAAACCCACGATCTTATAATTGTGACCAAAAAAGGGTATGCTACCTCCTGGGCCACCACGACAATAAAAGCAGCTCTAGACTCTGCTATATTTCACACAGCCTGTTCATGAGCTTATGGCATCAGACACTCTAATGGGGACCACCCGTGCGCTTAAGTGATCCAGGGCAACCATTTTACCAAATCTGGCTTCGAAACACGAGGATCCGCCATATTTCATTAACCCAATAAAGCCGCAGGACTTCTACATATAATCAACACCTCACCCACCAGGATTTGAATTACAATCTCTTATAATTGTGACCGGGGCGTAACTCCTGGGCCACCAGGACAATAAAAGCAGTCCTAGGCTCTGCTATATTTCACCTGCTTATATTCCAGCACGAGCTTATGGCGCCGTGAAAACTCTAATAGGGACCACCCGTGCTGCTTGGGTGATCGGGTAACATTTTACCAAATCTGACTTCGAAACAAGGAAGGATCCATATATGTTCATTAGCCCAATAAAAGCCGTGATGGACTTCTACATTTTGATCAACACCTAACCCCACCAGGATTTGAACCCGCGATCCCCCACGATCTTATAATTGTGACCGGGGAACGCTACCTCTGGGCCACCAGGACAATAAAACAGTCCTAGACTCTGCTATATTTCCACAAAGCCTGTTCACGAGCTTATGGCGCCGTGTGAACCTCTAATGGGGGACCACCCGTGCGCTTAGGTGATCAGAGCAACGTTTTAAATCGGCGAAATACGAGGATCCATATATATTTATTAGCCCAATAAGCCGCAGACTTCTACATATAATCAACACCTCACCCCCACCGGCATTTGAACCCACGATCTTATAATTGTGACCGGGGAATGCTTCCTCTGGGCCCCAGGACAATAAAAGCAGTCCTAGACTCTGCTATGTTTCACACAAAGCCTGTTCGAGCTTATGGCGCCGTGAACCTCTAATAGGGACCACCCGTGCCGCTTAGGTGATCAGGCAACGTTTGCAAATGTGGCTTCGAACCGCGAGGGATCATATGTATTTTCATTGGCCCAATAAAGCACGCAGACTTCTACATATAATCAACACCTCACCCCACCAGCATTTGAACCCACGATCTTATAATTGTGACCGGGGAATGCTACCTCTGGGCCACCAGGACAATAAAAGCAGTTCTAGACTCTGCTATGTTTCACACAAAGCCTGTTCAACGAGCTTATGGCGCCGTGTACCTCTAATGGGGACCACCCATGCCGTTTAGGTGATTAGAGCAACGTTTTACCAAATGCGGCTTCGAAACACGAGGATCCATATATATTTCATTAGCCCAATAAAGCACGCTCACTTCTTCATATAATCAACAACACACCCCACCAGGATTCGAACCCAAGATCTTCTAATTGTGACCGGGGAACGCTACCTCTGGGCCACCAGGACACTAAGAGCAGTCCTAGACTCTGCTATATTACACACAAAGCCTGTTCAACGAGCTTATGGCGCCATGAACCTCTAATAGGGACCACCCGTGCCGCTTAGGTGATCAGACCAACGTTTTACTAAATGCGGCTTCGAAACAAGAAGGATCCATATATATTTCATTAGCCCAATAAAGCACGCGGACTTCTACATATAATCAACACCTCACCCCACCAGGGTTCAAACCCACGATCTTATAATTGTGCCCGGGGTATGCTACCTCTGGGCCACCACGACAATAAAAGCAGTTCTAGACTCTACTATATTTCACACAAAGCCTGTTCAACGAGCTTATGGCGCTATGAACCACTATAGGGGACCACCCGTGCCGCTTAGGTGATCAGAGCAACGTTTAACCAAATGCGGTTTCGAAACCCGAGGATCCATAAATATTTCATTAGCCCAATAAAGCACGCAGACTTCTACATATAATCAAAGCCTCACCCCACCAGGATTTGAAGCCACGATCTTATAATTGTGACCGGGGAACGCTACCTCTGGGCCACCAGGACAAGAAAAGCAGTCCTAGACTCTACTATATTTCACACAAAGCCTGTTCAACGACCTTATGGCGCCATGAACCTCTAATGGGGACCACCAGTGCCGCTTAGGTGATCAGAGCAACGTTTTACCAAATCCGGTTTCGAAACACGAGGATCCATATATATTTCATTAGCCCAATAAAGCACGTGGACTTTTACATATAATCAACACCTCACCCTACCAGGATTTGAACCCACGATCTTATAATTGTGACCAGGAAACGCTACCTCTGGGCCACTAGGACAATAAAAGCAGTCCTAGACTCTGCTATATTTCACACAAAGCCTGTTCAACGACCTTATGGCACCATGAACCTCTAATGGGGACCACCCGTGCCGCTTAGGTGGTCAGGGCAACGTTTTACCAAATCTGGCTTCGAAACACGAGGATCCATGTATATTTCATTAGCCCAATAAAGCATGCGGACTTCTACATATAATCAACACCTCCCCCCACCAGGATTTGAACCCACGATCTTATAATTGTGACCGGGGAACGCTACATCTGGCCCACCAGGACACTAAAAGCTTTCCTAGACTCTGCTATATTTCACAAAAAACCTGTTCAACGAGCTTATGGCGCCGTGAACCTCTAATGGGGACCCCCCGTGCCGCTTAGGTGATCAGAGCAACGTTTTACCAAATGTGGCTTCGAACCCGAGGATCCATATATATTTCATTAGACCATTAATGCACGCGGACTTCTACATATAATCAACACCTCACCCCACCAGGATTTGAACCAACAATCTTATAATTGTGACCGGGGGACGCTACCTCTGGGCCACCAGGACAATAAAAGCAGTCCTAGACTCTGCTATATTTCACACAAAGCCTGTTCAACGAGCTTATGGCGCCGTGAACCTCTAATGGGGACCACCCGTGCCGCTTAAGTGATCAGGGCAACGTTTTGCCAAATCTGGCTTCGAAACACGAGGATCCATATATATTTCATTAACCCAATAAAGCACGCGGACTTCTACATATAATCAATACCTCACCCCACCAGGATTTGAACCCACAATCTTATAATTGTGACCGGGGGACGCTAACTCTGGGCCACCAGGACAATAAAAGCAGTCCTAGACTCTGCTATATTTCACACATAGCCTGTTCAACGAGCTTATGGCGCCGTGAAACTCTAATGGGGACCACCCGTGCTGCTTAGGTGATCAGACCAACATTTTACCAAATGCGGCTTCGAAACAAGAAGGATCCATATATATTTCATTAGCCCAATAAAGCACGTGGACTTCTACATTTAATCAACACCTCACCCCACTAGGATTTGAACCCACGATCTTATAATTGTGACCGGGGAACGCTACCTCTGGGCCACCAGGACAATAAAAGCAGTCCTAGACTCTGCTATATTTCACACAAAGCCTGTTCAACGAGCTGATGGCGCCGTGAACCTCTGATGGGGACCACCGTGCGTTATGTGTTGAGAGACGTTTTTGCAAATAGGCTTGAGGGGTCGTGTGTTTCATTGATCATTTGCGGACTTTTCATATAATCAACCTCACCCCAGGATTTGAGACCCGATCTTATAATTTGGGGGCGGTAACGTCTGGGCTCTGGGACTAAAAGCATTCCTAGACTCTGCTTTTTCACTAGCCTGTTAAGGGCTTATGGCGCGTGAACTCAATAGGGACACCGTTGCGCTTGGTGATCAGGGCAACGTTTTTCAAATGTTTCGAAACGAGGATCATATATTTTCATTGATTATCCGTGGACTTCTACGTGTAATCCACCTCACACAGGATTTGGCGATCTTATAATTGTGGCGGGGCGTGTCTCTGGCTTGGACATAAAGCAGTGCTGGGCTCTATTATATTTCATGACTGTTCATGGAGCTTATGGCGCTGTGAACCTTATGTGGACCACCCGTGCGCTGGGTGATCAGAGCAGCGTTTGCAAATGACTCGAAACAGAGGATCATATATGTTTATTGCCCATGCGTGGGACTTCTACATATAATCGACACCTCACAGGTTGAAGCGGATCTTATAATTGTGGGGGGATGCTACTCTGGGCACCAGGACAATAAAGCATTCTTAACTCTGTGTTTTTCACTGAAGCTGTTCGCTTGCTTATGGCCGTGAACCTCTATGGGGACCACGGTGCGTAGGTGATCGAGGCGTTTTCAATGAGGCTTGGAAACACGAGGATCATATATATTTCATTTTGCGAAATAATCTTTCGGACTTCTTCATATAATAACTTTCTCACTACAGGATTCGAACCATGATATTATAATTGTGCCGGGGTGTACTTTACCTCTGGGCCTCGGGACAATAAAAAGCGGTCTTAGACTCTCCTTTTTCACACAAAGCTGTTCGCGAACTTGTGGCTGAGACCTCTAATAGGGACCACCGTGCTGTAATTGATCGGGGCAACGTTTTTTACCAAATCTGGCTTGAGGCACGGGTGTCATATATATTTCGTTAGCCCAATAAAGCAGGACTTCTTCATATAATCAACACCTCTCACAGGATTGAACCCGATCTTCTAGTTATGGCCGGGGCGCTACTCTCTGGCTCACTAGGGAGACTATAAAGCAGTCCTAGACTCTCTATATTTCCTGACCTGTTCGCGAACTTATGGCGCGTGAACCTTTAAAGGACCACCGTGCGTCAGGTGATCAGGGCAGCATTTCTGGCGGCTGGAAACCCGAGGATCACATATATTTTTCATTAGCCCAATAAAACCGTGGTCTTCTACTTTAATCAACCTCCGCACGACAGAATTTGAACCCACGATCTTATAGTGCTTGGCTGTGGAATGCTACTCTGGTCCTTGGACATGCAGTCCTACTCTTCTATGTTTCACTGAATCCTGTTCATGAGCTTGTGGGCGTGAACCTCAGTGGGGCCACCGGTGCGGCAAATTGATCAGAGCAATGTTTTCAAAAGCGGTTCGGAAACGGAGATCAATATATTTCGTGTGGCCCAATAGAAGCCTCGGGACTTCTCGTATAATCAACATCTCACACACAAGGTTTGGACCCGATCTTATAATTGTGACGGAGATACTATTGGGACCTGGGACAATAAAAACAGTTAGACTCTGCTATGTTACAAAAGCTGTTCACAGCTTTGGCGTGGTGAACCTCTAATGGGGACCACCGTGCCGCTTAGGTGATCAGGATAACTTTTTACCGTGCTGCTTGAAACAGGATTATATATATTTCGTTAGCCCAATAAGCGGACTTTATATAATCTTTCCTCACCCACAAGGTTTGAACCCGATATTTAATTGTGGCGGGGTCTGCTGCCTCTGGGCCACCAGGACAATAAAGCAGTCCTGGATTCTGCTATATTTCACACAAAGCCTGTTCAGCGAGTTTTATGGCGTGAACCTCTTGGGTTACGTGCGCAGGTGATCGGTGGCGTTTTGCAATGTGGCTTGAAAGGGGATCATATATATTTCATTGACAATTGAAAGCCGCGGACTACATTTAATCAACCTCACCAGGTTTAGCGATCTTATAGTTGTGACGGGCGCTTCTGCTCTGGGCCTGGGACGTAAAGCGGTCCTGAACTCTGCTGATATTTCTGCGACTTTTTTCATGCGAGCTTATGGCGCAGTGAACCTCTGTGGGGACCACCGTGCGGTTTAGGTGTTAGGCTACGTTTTGTTGCGTCTTCGGCTTGACGGGATCATGATATTTATTGTGTTAATAAGGCGCGGACTTCTACATATAATCAGCCTCACCCACTTGGATTTGAACCCACGATCTTAATTTGTGACTGGGGACGCTACCTCTGGGCCACCAGGACAATAAAAGCAGTCTAGACTCTGCTATATTTCACACAAAGCCTGTTCAACGAGCTTGTGGCGCCATGAACCTCTAATGGGGACCACCCGTGCGCTCGCTACCTGGGCCACCAGGACACTATAAGCAGTCCTGGGGAGTCTGTTATATTTAACACAAAACCTGTTCAACGAGCTTATGGCACCGTGAACCACTATGGTGACCACCCGTGCCGCTTTGGTGATCAGGACAACGTTTGCTAAATCCGGCGACTGAGGATCCGTATTTATTTCATGTACGTAAACGCAGCGGTTACCATATAATCGGAACCTCTCACCCTGCCAGGATTTGAACCACGATCTTATAATTGTGACCGAGTGAAAGCTACCTCTGGGCCACCAGGACAATAAAAGCAGTCTGGACTCTGCTATATTTCCTACAGCCTGTTTAACGACTTATGGCGCCGTGAACCTCTAATGGGGAACACCCATGTCCGCTTAAGTGATCAGAGCAACATGCAAATGAAACACAGAAGATCATATATATTTCATTAGCCCAATAAAGCAGGACTTCTACATATAATCAACACCTCACCCACCAGGATTTGAACCCACGATCTTATAATTTTGACAGGAACGCTAACTCTGGGCACCAGGGACAATAAAACACTCTGAGCTCTGCTATATTTCACACAAAAGCCTGTTCAACTGAATTATGGAGCTGCCAGACCTTTTAGGGAAGACACGTGTGGCTTAGGTGATGGTGTCTTTTAATCAGCATGTGACCGAGGGATTCATATATATTTCATTCGGAAGCATATAGTCCTTACCTCAGCCACAGTTCAAACCCTGATCTTATAGGTAATTGTATACTGCCTCTGGGCCTAGGACAATAAAAGCTGTCCTAGACTCTGCTATATTTCACAAAGCCTGTTCAGGCTTATGGCGCTGTGAGCCACTATGAGGACCACCCGTGCCGCTTAGGTGATCAGAACAACGTTTTACCGTCTTGGCTTGAAACAGAGGATCCATATATATTTCATAACCCAATAAATCACGCGGACTTCATCATAATCGGCTTCCTACAGGGATTTGGCCGCGATATTCGGTAGTGACCGGGGCATGCCTTCTCTGGGCCCAGGACAATAAAAGCCAGTCCTAGACTCTACTATGTTTCACAAGCCTGTTCAACGAGCAGCGCTGTGAACCTCTAATAGGGACAACCGTGCCGCTTGATGATCAGGTAACGTTTACCAAATGCAGCGCTCGAGATCATATATTTCATTAGCCCAACAAAGCAGCGGAATTCTACATATAATGACACCTCTTACAGGATTTGATCACAGTCTTATAATTGTGACGGTATGCTGCCTCTCTTTTCTGAAAATAAAAGGTCATAGTCTCTACTATATTTCACAAAGCCTGTTCAGCGACCTTATGGCGCATGAACTCTAGTGGGGACCACCTGTCACTTGGAAATTGATCATTTGCAAAATCGACTTGAAAACAGGGTCGTATATATTTTTTGGCCCAATAAAGCGCTGGGACTTACTATATAATCAGACTCGACCCACCAGGTTCAAACCCGGTCTCTTGTATTGTGACGTGGGGTATGTACCTCTGGGCCTGGGACAATAAAAGCGTTCTTGACTCTGCTATGTTTCACTGGCCTGTTCGAGCTTATGGCGCTGTGAACCAATATAGGGACACCATTACGCTTGGTGATCAGGGCATTTTTTCGCGGTTTGAAACACGGGATCTATATATTTCATTAGCAATAGCGGGCTTCGTTATTCAACGCTCATCCACAAGGTTTTGAGCCGATCTTTAATTGTGACCAGGGAGATACCTCTGTTTGGGACATTGGCATTCTAGACTCTTTTGTTTCATAGCCTGTTGAGCAGGCTTAGTAGCGTGGGCCTCTAATGGGACCCCCGTTCGCTTAGGTGATCGAAACGTTTTGCAGATGTGGTTCTGAAACCGAGATCCATATATATTTCATTGATTGTCTGCGGACTTTGTTAATCGCACCTTTTACAGGTTTGGAGCTCGATCTTATAATTTGTGACGAGAACCTTCTACATAGGCCACCAGGACAATGGCATTCTAGTTTCCTGGCTGTTTTGACTTGTGGTGGTGAACCTCTAATGGGACCCCGTGCGCTTATGTGATCAGGCAACGTTTTTCCTGTGACAAATCCGAGATCCGTATATATTTCATTAGACCATTAATGCAGGACTTCTACATATAATCAACACCTCACCCCACCATGATTTAAACCCACAATCTTATAATAATTGTGACGGGGGCTTTACCTCTGGGCCACAGGACAATAAAAACGATCCTAGACTCTGGTATATTTCACAAAGCCTGTTCAGAGGTTGTGGGCGCCGTGAACCTCTAATAGGAGACCACCGGTGCGCTTAGGTGATCAGACCAACTTTTTACCATATCTGGCTTGAAACAAGAAGGATTCATATATATTTCATTAGCCCAATAAATCCGCGGACTTCTACATTTAATCAACACCTCGTCACAAGTTTGAACCTCGATCTTATAATTGTGACCGGGACGCTACCTCTGGTGCCGGACAAGTGATGCTTCAGCTCTGCTGTATTTTCTGGCCTGTTCAGCGGACATGGCGCGTGAACCTCTAATAGGGACCACCATTGCAGCAGGTGATCAGAGCATCGTTTTCAAATATGGCTTTGAGCCGGATCATATATATGTTTCATTAGACCATTGTTGCAGCGGACCTACATATGTAATGAACCTCCTCTTTTTGGGTTTGAACCCCGTCTTATAATTGTGACCGGGGCTATGCCTCTGGGCCTTCAGGCAATAAAGCAGTCCTACACTCTGCTATTTACTAAAACCTGTTCCGGGCTTGTGGCGTAGTGAACCTAATGGGGACCACCGTGCTGTAGGTGATCAGACCAACATTTGCAAATGCTGCAGCAAGAAGGATCCATTATGTTTCATTAGCTGTAAAAGCGGACTTCCATTTTAATCAACACCTCACCCACAGGATTTGAACCCGATCTTATAATTGTGGCTGAGACGCTTCTCTCTGGCCACCAGGACAATAAGCATTCTTAGCTCTCTGCACAGCCTGTTCAGCTTGAGCTTGGCGCGTGAGCCTCTAATGGGATCCAGTTCGCTTAGTGATCTTGAGGCAATTTTTAGGCTTGAAAGAGGGTCATATATATTTTTGTAGCCATTAAAGCACTTGGACTTCTCATTATAATCATACCTGCATTTACAGGTTTGAACACAATCTTATAGTGTGACGGGGCCTTATCTCTGGGACTGGGACATTAAGAAATTTCACTCTGCTATATTTCTTTCGAAGCTGTTCATGGAGCTTTGGCGGTAGACCTCTAATGAGGACCACCCATGTGCAGCTGGTGATCAGAGCAACGATTTACCGTCACTTTTTGAGGATCCATATATTTCATTTGGCCAATAAACGCGGGCTTCTACATGTAATCAACACCTCACACCATGGATTAAGACCTGATCTTCTAATTGTGACGAGCTGCTCTGGCCTGGGACAATAAAACATTCCTAGTCTCTATATTTTGAAAGCCTGTCAGGCTGTACATGAACCTCTAATGGGGACCACCCGTGCGCTTATGTGATCGAGTGATTTTTGCAAAGCGGCTTTAACAGAGATCCTGGATGTTAGCGTAAAGCAAGCAGACTTGCCGTAACCTCCCACACAGGTTTGACGCGATCTTATAGTTGTGACGGAACGCTACCTCTGGGCCACCAGGAAAATAAAGAGTCCTTGACTCTGTTATGTTTCAAAGCCTGGTCACTTGAGCTTATTGGCGCCGTGAACTGTAATGGACCACCGTAACCCTTAGGTGATCGAACAACGTTTTGCAAATCGGCGAAACGAGGTCATATATATTTCATTGGCTGTTAATCAGCGAACTCCGTATAATGTTACCTCACGCACCAGGTTCAAACCGAGGATCTCTTTATAATTGTGGCGGGTGTGCTGCCTCGGGCCGCAGGACAATAAAAGCAGTCCTGAATCTGCTATTTCAGTCATTCAAGGCCTTGTATGGCGCCAGACCTCTATTAGGGACCACCGTGCATGGGTGGTCAGGCAACATTTTGCAAATCCGGCTTGGATACGGGTCCGTATATATTAGGGTTATGTCTCGATATTTTTTTTAGTTTGAAAAATATTATGGTATTAATGATGTGGTTCTGTATTTAAGAATCATGTGATATCTTCAGATTTGAAAAGTTGTCATTTTTTGCTAGGTAAATTTTAACTTGAAATCTTAGAAATTCAGTATTCACCCTTTTACCAACACCACTAAATAGCATTTAAAGTAAAGTAAATGTATCAGGTTAATTTATTGGGATGAAATTGGTCAGAATAGTGAAACGAATGATCTTGACTTACATTATTAAATTCATATTCTTTAGAAAACAAATCATCAAATGGCGGTTTTCCTCGACCGGTGTTGCTGCACCATAAAACATGTCTCTTGCTTTGTTCTGCTCATACCTCACCTGCTGACTACAGGCTCGGATGTATTCTTCCCTCTCTCCTGGCTGTACCACGTGACTGCTGGCTTCGCTCACTTGCTGTACTGCGCTCTTTTACTCTGGGTGTCTGAGGGCCAGGCAGGGACATGCGTGGGTTGTCAGAGCTCTGGGTTGATTGGTGGGCTGCAGGTAGAGCTCCTGCCAGCCTGGATGTTATCCAGATCTAGAGATCAGTAGGGTGCTGTTTTCGTTGGCTTCAGGAGTCTTCTGGCCTGGAATCGTCACCAACTGATTCGTCATGCCCAGATCCTCTCGTAGTCTCATATCCAAGATCTTTTGGCTGCCACTCTTCTCTCTCTCTCATCCTTAGAGCATTGTCTGCAGAACTTGCCTCGGGGAAAGGCATACAGGAAGATCTCTGAGTCTGCTCCACAATCTGAACAGCCTTCATTGGCTGGCTCTCCAGAGCTCAGCCTGGAAGAGACATACTCCGGGCGCTGGATTGGCTTGACCTTGGTGTTGAGCTTGATTTGGCAGTTGAGACTCACGATGAATTAGATAATGGTCTCAGGTTGTGAAGCTGGTTCACTTTTTCAGTTTGATGTAGAGGCATTTAATTCTGCAGAACCTGAGAGCAGGTTTGAGCCACCTAGAATGTGAGGTTGGACCTGTCTGGGTAAGCAGTCTATGAGCATGACCTGATTTTGATTGCTGCAAGTCATGTAACCTTAGTACTGGTCAGTACTCAGGTCGTCAATGACAGTATGTGCATAGCAGTGGAGAGGCCAGCTGGTTCAAAGTAGTTATTTCTAACTCAGTGTGGCGAGTCCATCTTGCCAAGAGGGACCGAACCATCTGTTGTTGTTTGAAGTCTTTTCTGTCAGCTCCTGGATCAGATGTCTGATGGCAACTCGTTGGTGTGGGTCACAATAATCCAGACCATTCCTCTATCTTCCTCTCTATCACTGTCGGCCCCCCTTGCCCTGTGTTCGTGTTTGTGCTTTCCTCTCAATGGCCTGCAGGTCTGGTATGCGTTCTCTCTGGAGGCCAGGGTTCAATGTTATCTGCCACTATCTAGCTGGTTTCTGATGTCATCTTTCTCTGGGTGAAATACCACAATACTTCCTCTGGTTCATTTGCAGCAGGAGTAGTGTTCCTCCTTCACCATGGCAGGGACAACTTTTCAGTCTCAACTTTCATGAACATTTTTGTGTGTCTCTTCTCCCATCAGGAACAAAAAGTTGATTCATTTTCTCTATCATATAAAGCTCTCTTTTGAATTTTTCTCCTGACTCTCCTTGCTTTGTTATGATCTATCAGTAGGTTTTCTATCATCAGTGTGTATCAAGCCACCGTCAATCAGGCAGCTGTTGCTATCTCTCCAGTTCTCTGGGACCAGTGTGAGTGTCGCATGCTGGCAGAGCTATGTCGGGATATATTTCCTATTTCGGATCTTTTGACTGGAAGGTTTGGGATCACTATTTCTGGGTTTGGGAAAAAGTCACCATTCTCTCTAGTCCTTTTCGGATCAGCCATGGGGGAGTCATTAAACTCTTGGATCAAGCTTGGCTCAATCATCGGCCTTTTTACCTCACCTGGGCCTTCTCAGTCTGTCTCTCGGCAGCTCTTCTCCTCTTCTGTCTCTCTGTGGCCTCCTGTCTCTTGGACTCGGAATATCTTAGCTAGAATCATTGGAGCCCCTATGCCAGTCTTCTCTCTGTGCTGGCTAGTTCGATCACAGGAATCTTCAGTTCACGCTTGCAAATACAGGAGATGTGGGCCTCGGATTTGGTCGTGATCGCATCCAAACTCAGGACAGAACAGTGGGCACTTGCAAGTAATTATGTTAAATAACTGGTCAGTTGCTTGTAAAGCTGTCGTTAACACAGGTTTTCTCTCCCAAGAGAGAATATCTGCCTTTTCCTAACTTTAGCTGTGATCTCTCACTAATCTTCTTCTGACTTTTATGGTTGAGCTTGAACGGCGTTAGCCAGGTGTACTGTGCCAGACAGCTTTGGTCATGTCATGGCAATGTCTTTGTTTGTGTAAGTTCTTTGGTTCTTTTCACTGGTTGCTGATTAAGCTTACCGTATCTCAGCATCTCTCAATGTGATCAACTCCCGACTGAGAGCTCTCTCCCAGACCCAAGATATGTGACTGAGATGGCTGGATTTTTGGTCCTCATCCTGGCTGTAGCCATCGCAAATATTATCAACATAAATGCATCAGAATCTGAAACAGAAAAAAATATTGTTAGTTGGGTTGTTAAAGAATGAAGTCAGAAAGCAATGTTCACTATTTAGTTGTAATGCACTAATGCAGCTGTCGTTAGATTTTCGATAATTTCACTAAAATTTACCTAGTAAAGGTTGCAAAATATTAAAATAAAATTATTTTGTGTTTATATACACTAAATCTACCAAAAATTGATGGGCCATTAGTTTTGGCTGATCTTCCCTCTACTGACACCCTAATATATATTTCATTATCCCAATAAATCCTCGGACTTCTACATATAATCAGCACCTCACCCTACAGGATTCAAAACCCGATCTTATAATTGTGACGGGTATGCTTCCTCTGGGCCACCAGGACACTAAAAGCAGTCTAGACTCTACTATATTTCACAAAGCCTGTTCAACGACCTTATGGCGCCATGAACCTCTAATGGGGACCACCGTGCGGCCAGGTGATCAGGGCAACGTTTTCTGGTGGCAGTACGAGGATCATATATATTTCATTGTTAATAAAAGCCTTGGGACTTCTACATATAATCAACACCTCACCAGGATTTGAACTACGATCTTATAATTGTGATGGGACTGCCTCTTGGCCACTAGGACGGTAAAGCAGTCCTGGAGCTCTTATATTTCACTAAAGCCTGTTCAACGAGTTTATGGCGTTGATATGAGGGGACCTGTGCAGCAGGTGTCAGAGCCGTTTTTGCCGTCTTGCGAAGCGAGGGATCATATGTCAATAAAGCAGCGGACTTCCATATAATCGCGCCTCACAGGTTTGGTACAATCTTATAATTGTGACGGGAACGTTGCCTCTGGGCCTGGGACAATAAAGCAGTCTGGGCTCTCTATATTTTACACAAGCCTGTTCATTGAGCTTATGGCGCTGTGAACCTCTAATAGGATAACCCGTGCATGGGTGATCAGGCAGCGTTTTCGTATGCAGCTTCGGCGGGATGGCCATATGTTTCATTTGCCCAACAAAGCCGCGGACTTCTTCATAATCAGCACCTCACCCCACCAGGATTGAACCCCGATCTTCTAATTGTGTCGAGAACGCTACCTATATGGGCCTCAGGACACTATAAGCGATCTAGACATATTTCACGCAGCTTGTTTAGCGACTTATGTGCGTAGACCATATGGGGACCAACGGTGTGCGCAGGTGATCAGGCAACGTTTTTTCCCCGTCTTCGAGATGAGGGTTAAATATATTTCATTAGCCAATAAGCGCAGGACTTCTATTATAATCGCCTCAGCCTGGGATTCAAGCCACGGTCTTATAATTGTGACCGGGCATACCTCTGGGCCGCAGAAAATAAAAAGCGGTCCTGAGCTCTGCTATATTTCACAATGCTGTTCAGCGACGCGCATGTGACATCTAATGGGGACCACCCGTGCGTTAGTTGATCAGGGACGTTTTACTAAATCTGGCGAGCTACGAGGATCAATATATTTCATTGGCCCAATAAAGCCGCGGGACTTCATATAATCAGCACCTCATCACCTGGTTTGAACCCGATCTTCATGGGTGTGGCGGGGGAACTGCCTCTGGGCCGCAGGATAGTAAATGATTCTGGAATTATGATGTATTTCACAAAGCCTGTTCAATGAGGTTATGGCCGTGAGCCTCTAATGGGGACCACCGTGCGCTTAGGTTTTTAAGAGCAGCGTTTTGCCAAATCTTGACTTGAATCGAGGATATGTGTATTTCATTGGCCTTGTAGCCGCGGACTTCTGCATATAATCTGTCCGCCACCAGGTTTGAACCCCGATCTTATAGTGTAGCGGTGTGATGCTACCTCTGGGCCACAGATACAATAAACAGTCCTAGACTCTGCTATATTTCACACAAAGACTGTTCAGCGAGGCTTGTGGCGCAGTGAACTTCTTGAGGACCATTGTTCCGTTAGGTGATCAGGTATGTTTACCGTCGGTGGAAACCTGAGGATCTATATATTTCATTGGCAATAAATCAATGGGTTTCTACATATAATCAGCACCTCACCCTACCAGGTTTGAAACCCGCGATCTTATAATTGTGACGGGGTATGCTACCTCTGGAGCTGGGACAATAAAGCAGTCTGGGCTTCTGCTATATTTCACACAAAGACTGTTCAACGATATTTGGCTACTTGAACCTCTAATGAGGACCACCGTGTAGCTTAGGTGATCAGAGCATCATTTTTACCAAATCTTGACTGCGAGGATCCATATATATTTCGTTAGTCCTGGGACTTCTTCATATAATCAGCACCTCACTTACCGGGATTCAAGACCAGCGATCTTTTCTTGGTGTGACGGGGCGTACCTCTTTGGGACACTAAAAGCTTGTTGAGGCTTTCTGCTATATTTCACGAAAGCCTGTTCAGCGGGCATGGCGCTTAAGCCTCTATGAGGACTTCCGTGCGCTTAGTTGATCAGGCAACGTTTTCGATGTGGCTTCGAAACACGAGGATCCGTATGTTTCTTGGACCATTAAATAGCCGTGACTTCAACATATATCAACGCCTCACACGGTTTGAAGCGACGTCTTATGGTTGAAATTTTGCTGTCGTCTGCAGGACAATAAAGCAGTCCTAGATTCTGCTATATTTCACAAAAGCCGATTCAGCGGTCTTGTGGCGAGTGATCTCTGGGGACAGCCCGTGCGGCAGGTGATCAGGCAACGTTTTGCAAATGCGGCTTACGTACGAGGATCATATATATTTCGTAGCCAAATAAGCGCGGGGCTTCTTCGTTTCAACACCTCGCACAGTTCGAACCATGATCTTCTGTTGTGCAATAGGTAACGCTACCTTGGTACAGGACAGTATATGATTCCTAGACTCTGTTATGTTTCACACAAGCCTGTTCATGGGCTTTTTGGCGCCGTGAACCTCTAATGAGGGACCACCCGTGCAGCAGGAATTGATCAAACCTTCGTTTACCGTCGGCAACGAGGATCATATATATTTCATTAGCCCAATAAAAGTACGCGAACTACCATATAATCAACACCTCACCCACCAAGTTTGAACCCACGGTCTTATAATTTATTGTGACCGGGGGCCTTCTCTGGGCCACCAGGAAACTAAAGCATTCTAGACTCTGTTTCATTTCACCTGGCCACCATTCCCCAGCAGTTATGGGCGCGTGAACCTCTAATGGGGACCACCCGTGTGGCTTAGGTGATCAGAGCAACGTTTTTACAAATACATCTTCCAAGCCGAGGATCCATATATTTTCATTAGCCCAATAAAGCCGCAGCAGACCTGCATATAATCAACACCTCACCCCACCGGGATTTGAGCCCGCGATCTTATAATTGTGACGAGAATGCTACCTCTGGGCCGCAGGACACTAAAGCCAGTCCTGGAACTCTTGCACATATTTCACACAAAGACTGTTCAACGGAAACTTTTGGCGCCGTAAACCTCTAATAGGGACCACCGTGCCGCTTAGGTGATCGGAAAACATTTTGCAAATGCGGCTGACAAGGATCCATATATGTTCATTATGGCCCAACCATATCTGAGACTTCTACATTTAATCATACCTCACCCCACCTGGATTTGAACCCACGATCTTATAATTGTGACCGAGATGCTACCTCTGGGCCACCCAGGACAATAAAAGCAGTCCTGGAATATATGTTTCACACAAAAGCCTGTTCCCAGCAGGCTTATGGCGCGTGAACCTCTAATGGGGACCACCATGCAGCAGGTGATCAGAGCAACGTTTTTACCGTCGGCTTCAGAAACGAGGATCATATATGGCTTTCATTAGACTGACAAAAGCATCGGCCTTCTTCCTTATAATCTTCCTCACCCCACTAGGATTCGGGCCGATCTTCTAATTTAACGGCAGGGAACCTCTGGCCCACCAGGACACTAAGCATTCCTAGACTCTGCTTTATGTTTCACACAAAACGCAATTTCAGCGAGCACTTTATGGTGCCGTGAACCTCTAATAGGGACCCCCGTGCGTGGAGTGATCCGACAGCGTTTGCAAATGTGGCTTCGAAACCGGGATCATATATATTTCATTAGACCGCATTCGCTTCTGGCGGACTTCTACATATAATCAACCTCCTTACCCAGGTCAGGACATAAAAGCATTCCTAGACTGCTATGTTCACAAAAACCTGTTCAACGAGCTTATGGCGCCGTGAACCTCTAATAGGGACCCCCCGTGCCGCTTACGGTGATCAGAGCAACGTTTTTACACCAAATGTGGTTTCGAAACCCGAGATCCATATATATTTCATTAGACCATTAATGCACGCGGACTTCGCTATGATAACCTCACCCCACCAGGAATTGAACCCACAATCTTATAATTGTGACAGAGACGCTAACTCTGGCTCACCAGGAGACTAAGCGTTCTAGACTCTCCTATAACTACACAAAGCCTGTTCAACGAGCTTATGGCGCCGTGAACCTCTAATAGGGACCACCCGTGCACTAAGGTGATCAGAGCAACGCTTTACCGTCTTGACTTCGAAACATGAGGATCCATATATATTTCATTGACCCAATAAAACACGCGGACTTCTACATATAATCAACACCTCACCCCCACAGGATTTGAACCCACGATCTTATGGTGTGACCGAGAGATGCTGCCTCTGGGCCACCAGGACATAAAAAGCAGTCCTAGACTCTACTGCTCTTCACACAAGACTGTTCAGCGAGGCTTTTGGCGCCGTGAACCTCTAATAGGGACCACCATTGCCTTTTTCATAGTCTAATAAAGCCGCGAACTTCTACATTATAATCAACACCTACTGATTTGGAGCCCACGATCTTATAATTGTGACCGGGGGATGCTTCTCTGGGGTACCAGGATAATAAAAGCAGTCTAGACTCTGCTATATTTCACAAAGCCTGTTCAGCGAGCTTATGGCGCCATGGACCTCTAATGGGGACCACCCGTGCGCTTAGGTGATCAGGCAACGTTTTGCAAATCTGTCTGAAACCGAGGATCCGCTATATATTTCATTAGCCCAATAAATGTGCAGCGGACTTCTACATATAATCAACTCCTCACCCCACAGGTTGAACGATCTTATAATTGTGTGACGAGAAGCTACCTCTGGGCCACCAGGACAATAAAAAGCAGTCTTAGACTCTGCTATATTTCACGCCTGTTCAGCGAGTTTGTAACGTCTCTAATAGGGAATACCATTGCGCTAGGTGATCAGGCAACGTTTTTCCCCAAATGTGACTTCGAAACACGAGGATCCATATATATTTCATTATCCCAATAAAGCATGCGGACTTCTTCATATAATCAACACCTCACCCCACCAGGATTTGAACCTGATCATAATTGTGACGGGGGATGCTTCTCTGGGCCTCAGGACGATAAAGCAGTCCTAGACTCTGCTATATTTCACGGCCTGTTCTAGCGAGCTTATGGCGCCGTGAACCTCTAATGGGACCACCCCCACTTAGGTGATCAGACCAATATTTTACCAAATTGCAGTAAGAAGGATCCATATATATTTCATTAGCCCAATAAAGCAACCCCTTCACATATAATCAACACCTCACCCACCAGGATTTGAACCCACGATCTTATAATTGTGACCGGGGAATGCTACCACTGGGCCCTAGGACAATAAAGCAGTGCTAGACTCTACTATATTTTCAGGCCTGTTCCGAGCATGGCGGCGCCTTGAACCTATGAGGGACCACCACGTGCAGCAGTTGATCAGAGCGCGTTTTACCATATCTGACGAGACCGAGATCCTATATATTTCTATTAGTCCAATAAATCACGCGGACTTCTACATATAATCAAAACCTCACCCACAAGTTTGGAACGATCTTATAATTGTGACCGGGATGCTTCTCTGGGCCACCAGGACAATAAAAGGATCCTGGACTCTTCTATATTTCACACAAAGCCTGTTCAACGAGCTTATGCCGTGGACACTCTAATGGGAACCCTGCATGCTTAGGTGATCAGGCAACGTTTACCAATCGGTTTGAAACACGGGATCCATATATATTTATTAGCCCAATAAAAGCGGCCTTGGACTTTACATACATTAACACCTCACTACAGGTTTGGACTTGGAATCTTATAATTGTGACCGGGAACGCTACCTCTGGGCCACCAGGACAATAAAAGTGATTCTAGACTCTACTATTTCTACACAAATCCTGTTCAACGACCTTATAACCATGAACCTCTAATGGGGACCACCCGTGCAGCATTGGTGATCAGAGCAACGTTTGTCCAAATGCGGCGAAACGAGGATCCATATATACCATTTTACCCAATAAAGCGCGGACTTCTACATATAATCAACACCTCACCCCACCAGGATTTGAACCCCAATCTTATAATTGTGACCGGGGTACTGCCTCTGGGCCACCAGGACCAATAAAACAGTCCTAGGCTCTGCTACTGCTACACAAAGCCTGTTCAGCGAGCTTATGGCGCGTGGGCCTCTAATGAGACCACCGCAAGCAATTGATCAGGCAACGTTTTAACGTCGGCTTAAGCAGGGATCATATATTTTCGTTAGCCCAATAAAGAGATGCGGACTTCTCTATAATCAACACCTCACCCCACCAGGATTTGTAACGATATTTTAATTGTGACGGGGAACGCTTCTGGGCCACCAGGATAAATAAGAAGTTCTGGCTCTGCTATATTTCACTAAAGACTGTTTGTGAGTTTTATGGCGTGTGAACCTCTTAGGGACCACCCGTTGCATGTGTTGATCAGTGGTTTTACCAAATGTTGACTGAAACAAGGATCCATATATGTATTTCATTTAGACCATTAAAGCTGGACTTCATATAATCAACCTCACCCACCAGGATTTGAACACATATCTTATAGTTGTGACCGGGGGAGCTTCCTCTGGGCATGGGACAATAGAAGCAGTCCTAGACTCTGCTATATTTCACAAAGCCTGTTCAGCGAGCATGGGATTGAACCTCTATGGGGATACGCTGCGGCAGGTGATCAGGCAACGTTTTTTATCGTCACGGAGCAGAGGATATATATGTTTCATTAGCTCCAATAAAGCACGGACTTCTTCATAATCGCTCCACCCCACCAGGATTTGAACCCACGATCTTATAATTGTGGCGGGGGAACGTATCTCTGGGCTATTAGGAAAGCGTGATCTAGACTCTGCTATATTTCACATGAAGCCTGTTCAGCGAGTTTGTTGCGGTGTAATTCTCTATAGGGACCCCGTGCGTAGGTGATCAGGGGCAGCTTTTCCCAAATGTGGCTGAAACGCGAGGGATCCATATATTTTCATTAGACCATTGAAGCCTGGGACTTTTCATATAATCAACACCTCTTACAGGATTTAGGCCGATATTTTAATTGTGCGGGGAATGCTACCTCTGGGCCACCAGGACAATAAAGCATTCTGGGCTCTGCTATATTTCACAAAACTGTTCAACTGGTTTGTTGGGGAACCTCTATTGGGGACCCCCGTGCGGCTTAGGTGATCAGAGCAACGTCAAATGTGGCTTGAGGATACATATATGTATTTCATTAGACCATTAGCTTTGTGGACTCATTTAATCAACACCTCACCCCTGGGATTTTGACCCCGATCTTATTTTTGGCCGTGGGCGCTACGTCTGGGGCACCAGGACTTTAAGAATTCTGGACTCTGCTATATTTCTTTTAGTCTGTTTCAGCGGGTTTATGGCGCAGTGTGACCTCTAATGGGGACCACCAATTGCAACCAGTGATCAGAACGTGTTTTACCAGTAAATGACGGGGATCATATATTTTTCATTAGCCCAATAAACACGCGGACTTCTACATATAATCAACACCTCACCCCACCAGGATTTGATCCCCGATCTTATAATTGTGACGGGGGCCTTTACCTCTGGGCCACTAGGACAATAAAGCAATCCTTAAACTCTACTATATTTCACACAAAGCCTGTTCAAGCGACCTTAGCGCCATGAACCTCTAATGGGACCACCTTACCCGCTTAGTGATCAGAACGTTTTACCGTTGGCTTCGAAACCGAGGATCGCATATATATTTCATTAGCCCAATAAAGCAGCGGACTTCTACATATAATCAACACCTCACACAGGATTTGAACCCCACAATCTTATAATTGTGACCGGGGCAATACCTCTGGGCCACCAGGACAATAAAAACAGTCTAGACTCTGCTATATTCCAGAAGCCTGTTCAGCGAGTTTATGGGCTGTGAACCTATAGGGGACCACCCATGCTGCTTAGGTGATCAGAGCAACGTTTGCAAATCGGCTTCGAAACCGAGGATCCTATATATTTCATTAGCCCAATAAAGCATGCGGACTTCTACGTATAATCAACACCTCACCCACTGGGATTTGAACCCACAATCTTATAATTGTGACAAGGGGCCTCTACCTCTGGGCCACAGGACAATAAAGCAGTCTAGACTCTGCTATATTTCACACAGAGCCTGTTCACGGCTTATGGCGCCGTGAACCTCTAATGGGGACCACCGGTGC
>NW_024748603.1:0-4182 GCF_018991925.1 Homarus americanus
AACTAACGTTAAATGGCGTTAAACTAACGGTAAATGACGTTAAACTAACGTTAAATGACGTTAAACTAACGTTAAATGGCGTTAAACTAACGTTAAATGGCGTTAAACTCGTTAAATGGCTAAACGAACTACAAACTAACGTTAAATGGCAAACTAACGTTAAATGGCGTTAAACTAACGTTAAATGCAGGTTAAAACTAACGATAAATGGCGTTAAACTAACGTTAAATGGCGTTAAACTAACGTTAAAAATGGCGTTAAACTAACGTTAAATGGCGTTAAACTAACGTTAAATGGCGTTAAACTAACGTTAAATGGCGTTAAACTAACGTTAAATGGCGTTAAATTAACGTTAAATAACGAAACTAACGTTAAATGGCGTTAAACTAACGTTAAATGACGTTAAACTAACGTTAATGACGCAAACAACGTTAAAATGGCGTTAACTAACGTTAAATGGCGTTAAACTAACGTTAAATGGCGTTAAACTAACGTTAAATGGCGTTAAATTAACGTTAAATTATACAAAACTGGCGTTAAACTAACGTTAAATGGCGTTAAACTAACGTTAAATGGCGTTAAACTAACGTTAAAATGACGTTAAACTAACGTTAAATGGCGTTAATTAACGTTAAATGTCGTTAAACTAATGTTAAATGACGTTAAACCAACGTTAAATGATATGCTTAATTAACGTTAAATGACGTTAAACTAACGTTAAATGGCGTTAAACTAACGTTAAATGGCGTTAAACTAATGTTAAATGGCGTTAAACTAACGTTAAATGGCGTTTAATTGTTAAATAACGTTAAACTAACGTTAAATGGCGTTAAACTAACGTTAAATCGAAACAACGAAATGGCGTTAAACTAACGTTAAATGACGTTAAACTAACGTTAAATGGCGTTACTAACGTTAAATGGCGTTAAACTAACGTTAAATGGCGTTAAACTAACGTTAAATGGCGTTAAACTAACGTTAAATGGCGTTAAACTAACGTTAAATGCCGTTAAACTAACGTTAAATGGCGTTTAATTACGTTAAATATCGTTAAACTAACGTTAAATGGCGTTAAACTAACGTTAAATGGCGTTTAACTAACGTTAAAATGACGTTAAACTAACGTTAAATGGCGTTCAACGTTAAATGGCGTTAAACTAACGTTAAATGGCGTTAAACTAACGTTAAATGGCGTTTAATTGCTGGAACGTTAAACTAACGTTAAATGGCGTTAAACTAACGAAATGGCGTTAAACTAACGTTAAATGGCGTTAAACTAACGTTAAATGCCGTTAAACTAACGTTAAATGGCGTTACTACGCCAAACGTTAAACTAATGAAATGGCGTTAAACTAACGTTAAATGGCGTTTAATTAAGGTTAAATGACGTTAAACTAATGTTAAATGGCGTTAAACTAACGTTAAATGGCGTTTAATTATCAAATAACGTTAAACTAACGTTAAATGGCGTTAAACCAACGTTAAATGGCGTTAAACTAACGTTAAATGGCGTTAAACTAACGTTAAATGGCGTTAAACTAACGTTAAATGGCGTTTTAACTAAGTTAAATCGTTAAACTAACGTTAAATGGCGTTAAACTAACGTTAAATGGCGTTAAACTAACGTTAAAACGTTAAACTAACGTTAAATGGCGTTAACCAACGTTAAATGGCGTTAAACTAACGTTAAATGGCGTTAAACTAACGTTAACGGCACAACTAACGTTAAATGGCGTAAACTAACGTTAAATGGCGTTAAACTAACGTTAAATGGCGCTAACTAACGTTAAATGGCGTTAAACAATGGTTAAATGGCGTTAAACTAACGTTAAATGCCGAACTAACGTTAAATGGCGTTAAACTAACGATAAATGGCGTTAAACTAACGTTAAATGGCGTTAAACCAAAGTTAAATGGCGTTTAATTATGTAAATGACGTTAAACTAACGTTAAATGGCGTTAAACTAACGTTAAATGGCGTTAAACTAACGATAAATGGCGTTTAAACGTTAAATGACGTTGAACTGACGTTAAATGGCGTTAAACTAATGTTAAATGGCGTTAAACTAACGTTAAATGGCGTTAAACTAACGTTAAATTGCGTTAAACTAACGTTAAATGGCGTTTAATTAAGGTTAAATGACGTTAAACTAACGTTAAATGGCGTTAAACTAACGTTAAATGGCGTTTAATCAAGGTTAAATGACGTTAAACTAACGTTAAAATGGCGTTAAACTAACGTTAAATGGCGTTAAACTAACGTTAAATGGCGTTTAATTAACGTTCAAATGAAGCAAACTAACGTTAATGGCGTTAAACCAACGTTAAATGGCGTTTAATTAAGGTTAAAATGACGTTAAACTAACGTTAAATGCGTTAAACTAACGTTAAATGGCGTTAAACTAACGTTAAATGGCGTTTACTTAACGTTAAATGAAGTAGACTAACGTTAAATGAAGTTAAACTAACGTTAAATAGCGTTAAATTGGGAACGTTAATGCTAAACCAACGTTAAATGGCGTTTAATTAATGTTAAATGACAAGAACCAACGTTAAATGGCGTTAAACTAACGTTAAATGGCGTTAATTAAGGTTAAATGTTTAATTAAGCGTTAAATGACGTTAAACCAAACGTTAAATGAAGTTAAACTAACGCAATGGCGTTTAATTAACGTTAAACAGTTAAACTAACGTTAAATGAAGTAAACTAACGTTAAATAGCGTTAAATTAACGTTAATTGACGTTATCCACCGCAATGGCGTTAAACTAACGTTAAATGGCGTTAAACTAACGTTAAATGGCGCTAACCAACGTTAAATGGCGTTAAACTAACGTTGTCGGCGTTAAACTAACGTTAAATGGCGTTAAACTAACGTTAAATGGCGTTAAACTAACGTTACTCGGCAAGCAAACTAACGTTAAATGACGTTAAACTAACGTTAAATGGCGTTAAACTAACGCAATGAGGTTAAACTAACGTAATGGCGTTAAACTAACGTTAAATGGCGTTAAAGGTTAAATGACGTTAAACTAACGTTAAATGGCGTTAAACTAACGTTAAATGGCGTTTAATTAAGGTTAAATGACGTTAAACTAACGTTAAATTTGGCGTTAAACTAACGTTAAATAGCGTTAACCAACGTTAAAATGGCGCTTAATTAACGTTAAATGAAGTTAAACTAACGTTAAATGAAGTTAAACTAACGTTAAATGGCGTTTAATTAACGTTAAATGAAGTTAAACTAACGTTAAATGAAGTTAAACTAACGTTAAAGGGCGTTTAATTAAAACTAACGTTAAATGACGTTAAACTAACGTTAAATGGCGTTAAACTAACGTTAAATGGCGCGCAAACTATCGCGCCAAATGGCGTTAAACCATCGTTAAATGCAGGGCATTAACCAACGTTAAATGGCGGCGTTAAACTAACGTTAAATGGCGGTAAACTAACATTAAATGGCGTTAAACTAACGTTAAATGGCGTTAAACTAACGTTAAATGGCGTTAAACTAACGTTAAATGGCGTTTAATTAAGGTTAAATACCCGTTAAATGGCGTTAAACTAACGTTAACGCCGTTAAACTAACGTTAAATGCCGTTAAACTAACGTTAAATGGCGTTAAACTAACGTTAAATGGCGCGCACTCAACGTTAAATGCCGTTAAACTAACGTTAAATGCCGTTAAACTAACGTTAATGGCGTTTAATTGGCGTTAAATATCGTTAAACTACTGCTAAATGGCGTTAAACTAACGTTAAATGGCGTTTAATTAAGGTTAAATGACGTTAAACTAATGTTAAATGGCGTTAAACTAACGCGAAACGGCGGCGTTAACCAATGCTAATGGCGTTAAACCAACGTTAAATGGCGTTTAATTTAGGTTAAATAACGTTAAACTAACAATAAATGGTTAAACTAACGGTAAAATGCTGGCGTTAAACTAACGTTAAATGACGTTAAACCAACGTTAAATGGCGTTAAACCAACGTTAAATGGCGTTAAACTAACGTTAAATGGCGTTAAACTATCGTTAAATGGCATTAAACTAACGTTAAATGGCGTTAAACCAATGTTAAATGGCGTTAAACTAACGTTAAATGGTTATGCTTAATTAAGGTTAAATATCGTTAAACTAACGTTAAATGGCGTTAAATCCAACGTTAAATGCCGTTAAACCATA